>NC_052505.1:17382164-17674664 GCF_014356525.2 Nilaparvata lugens | reverse complement strand
TGCGTTGTGATTATGAATGGGGAGGGGAAGGGTAACTATTGGTTTTTAGTTTCAAGGTCAAGGATTTCAGAGCCTTGACAAAGTGTCAGAGATCATTCAAGGATTCAAAGCTTTGTGTTGTCGTATTTGAGAGTTTCGAATCCAAAATTAGAATCACTCACTTGCAATTCTAATTAATTTCTAAACTAGTAGTTCTGTGAACAGTAGACCTCACGCAGTATTTTCATCCACAAGTACCTGATTGAAATTATAGACCTTATGGAAATACAGCAATAGACTGGCTTCTCCACACATCTGTGTAATCACTTGTCAGCTGATTTATGATGAATAATTCTATAGTCTGATTTTTAATCTAATATTGGCGTATGAAGAAGGCTCCTTTTTCCTTTTATGTTATCCTTGAAATGCAAAATTTCAAAAAACCTTGTATATACGTCGACGCGCAATTAAAGAAGGAAAATACCTGTCAAATTTCATGAAAATCTATTACCGCGTTTCGCCGTAAATGCGCAACATATGAGCATATAAACATTTAAACATTAAGAGAAATGCCAAACCATCGACTTGAATCTTAGACCTCACTTCGTTGGGTCAAAAAAACAGACAGTTATTGACAATTAACCATTATGATTAACTTTTATTGATAAATAAATTGTCTGTATATTTGGCAGGCTCTGAGAGAATGAGAATTTCTTTTCCAAATGCTAACAAACCATGTATATGTATATAATGTTTATAGGCTTCATGTACTATTTTCACTGTTTGAATTGAATGAGACACAGGATTTCATTTTTACACATTGTGCTTCCCAAACGTTTCTCATTAATTGTTTGATTTATTGATTGTATTTGGATATGAAATGCTGAATTTTTGTACTTGAGGACAAATTCATATCTATTTGACGTAGGTGTTGTAATAAATAATAAATAAATAAATTTTTATTAACCAATCATATTAGACAAAATAATAATATACAATACTGCAAAATCTTGTACTAATAAACTTATACAAATCAATGAAAAAAGGTCCATCCCTCTTTAAGCATAAGCTTGTGCTGAGGGATGAGTCGTAAGAGCAATTACCTTATTACATAGAAATAATAAATGAACAAAATAATAGAAATCATCATCATCAAAGTGTGAATTCAAAGTTGTGTTATTCAATTTTTTTCTGTTGTCAAGGATTTGAATCCAATGTTGCCTTCCAAGGACTATCGAATTATTGACCATGTTTTTATTGAATTTGCTAACTTGTTGCTCAATTGATAAAATTAAAGAAATCAAAGCAAATCAAGTGACTGTCGCGTTCATATTATAATGTACAATAACAATAGTGTAGAACTTCAATCACAGCTGCTGAAGTTCTTTTCTTTTTTTCCATCATGATACTGTTTCTTTATAATGATTGCATTGTAAAAATATTCGTAAAATATGTCAGTGTTGTGAATAAATTTCAATTTTAAAAATAAAAAAAAAATGAAAAATTTTCATCCATTTTTCAAGTACAGTTTCAATTTCATGTCGAAATAGCCACTATATTTGAAAATTGTACGAGCATTGACCTTTTTGCAGCTTTGGCTTTTCCACTGGAAGTTATGCTCAACGCTCGTGGAGGGGGAATAATTGTCAGTGAAAAGGCCACAGTTCGAATTGAGACGTAACCGGGAAAACATGTAACGGTGTGCGAGCCCCGGGTCTGTTCCCTATCGAGAGGGACAAATTATAATGTTTTTCGGTGAAAATTTTGATGTTGTTGTGATCCGAGTTTGATAGAATCAGTAGATGTGAAATTAGGGAATTATTTGTGCGTGTGAGTTCTTAAATCGTATGTGAGTGTTTCTAAATTGGGTTTGAACTGTTAAAATGGTGAGTGCCAAACTTTTGTTGTTTTCTTATTGAGCTCAAAATTTAGTTTCATAGAATGACCGAGGCCCGAATTTAGTTGCAGCAAGCTAGTAAGTTCCCAAGTATAGAAATTAAAAATTGAATTTTAATGCCTTTTGCCCTAAATCAATTACCGTACTGGATAAATTTGTTCGAAAATTTGAATATTACATGAATTTTATTAATTATTCGTTCGATTTAGAATTGAATAAACCTGACGTTAAATTTTTAATTATTTTCAATGAAGTTCCAGACTCGTAGTTACCATAGTTGCTAGAATAGATGACAATTTAAATAATGATGATAATCTGTTAATTTGAATGAACGAATCCACTATATAAGCTCCCAACCAATCAAGGTTTCAAGCATAAGTTTAGTACAGTAGTATAATTTCAGCAAATATTATAGAAGAGAAGAAACACCCACTCAGTTTACATATCCATCAATTCAAAGATAAATCTATTCATCTAACTTAGGTGTTATTCAACTGTCTGAATCGTCAAGGATTGAAACTCAATGTTGCCTTTTCCAGGTCTATCGAACTGTAAATTCATCAAAGATAGATTGCTAATCAATCTAGGATTCACTCCACTTTTTCTATCGTCAATGATTCCTGAATGTTCCCTTCTTGTGGCCATTACTTGATGAGGTGGCCATTACCATAGAGAAACGATAGCATAGATATCCCATGGTATAGGGCGTTTATGTCGCAACTTTTACTGTTATCCCAAGCTGATAGTTCACATAGTTCTCTCCTATGCAGCTGTGTGACGCTGGTAGTCTCTCAAATTGTGCCGTTCATACACTCTCACCCCAACAAAACAGTAAAAATTGACAATAATCGACAGTAATTGGCTTGAGATAACAGTGAAAGTTGCGACATGAATTCCCTATACCATGGGATATCTACTTATGCTATTGTTTCTCTATGTCATAACTTTCGTTATTAAACCTTTCTCCCGTATTTGCCAGACAACTCGAGCCTCGCCAATCATATATGCATTACCGCATAAGAGATTTGAAGGCGACAGCGTTTCGGTCAGTTGAGCTCGAGGAAGTACGAGGGATTGCCGAGTCAGCAGAATGAGGGACGCGAGACGCGACCAGTGAATATTCATGATTCATGTATGTGATTCACTTCATGGTTATTCATGCACTCGTATTGTGGAGCCGGCCACTTTCACATAAATCTGTCAGCACTCCTTCAAAGATGACACCAACACGCCCCATTCAACAAATTGTGACAGTTTCAAGTGACAGATGAGATTGCGTCACTCAATTTCATACTGCAACGATTTAGTCACCAGTGGAAAATGCCACCACCCCCCTGTCGATCACAGGACATTGCTGCAACCCACATTCACTTCAAAATGTCACAATTATGTGTGAGTGATAATGCTGCTACCTATTTAACCAATACTGACAAAAGTACTGATGAGTAAATATTGCGTGTCTTTCTGCAGAGTGTTATGTTTGCTCTGCAGCTCTGGGCATTGAAAAGTTATCTAACTTATTTCTATGTTTCGTAACGTTTTGTTTTTTATTATCATATGTTGCAGTGGTGTAGCCAGAAAAAAATTCGTAGGGGGGGGGGACATACATTGGAGTAGAAATCACTTAAACTTCGAGGGACCGACCGGTGGTGGGGGGTATGGGATAAGATTCGCAATTTGGTGCGATTTTACGCAATTTCCCCTTGAAAACAAGCATTCCATTTAAGTTTTTTTGGTGATCAGTGGGTCACTTATTATTTAGATTTTCCCTTGAAAATGGCAAAGGCCTATGGGTTTTTTGATTGAATAACACATAGAATGTGTTATTCAATGGTTCATTTTATTCATGAATGGAATGGTGTAGAGTTTTATTAGTCATTCAATTGTTTGAAAAAATGATTTTCCAGAAGGCCTACTCATTATTACGTGACATCTGGAATGCTTAAATTTTGGCTCCAATAAAGCACTATTCCAAACACCTTTATAGGCTCAGTTTAAACTTGGTTAACATTTTTTTTCAATTTCACTCGATTTTTACTTCAGTGTTCAAACTTACATTGTTTTTTTTGGGGGGGGGGATAAAACTTTTTTTTCTAAATAGGGGGATGTGTCCCTCCTGTCCATAGTAGGAACTACGCCCGTTCATCATAACTGTGAAATTTTCGGTGCTTCTCTCTGAAAGAAGCTGCTGGAGCTTTGTTCAAGGATATGCATGAAACTGAATAAACTATTATCAACTGGAGCAATAATATAAACTATATTGAATTACTTGGTACCACCTGGATATGCCACTGATATGTTGTACAATTCGAATTACCCGATAACACAAAAAACAATACAATAGAAACAGTTAATGATCAAAAAAAATTTCGGACCTCCAGTTTGTTCATGGTTCAAACTCTGGTAATGAATTATATTGTCTAATTACAAAAAGACAGTTTAGGCCTATCATGAAAACGTTATTCGAATAATCAATTATTTGTTCATGGTTCAAATATTTTGGTTATGTATCATTATATTATCCAATTCCATTATTCATGAGTATCATTTGTCCTTGATCCATTCATAGAATTGATTAAATGATCGACAAAAAATTGTGGGTTCTACTAAATACTGATTTTGTCTCATATTTGATAAATATATTTTTGAAATGTATGAATTCAGGGCTACTCTCTTGTATT
Source organism: Nilaparvata lugens (assembly GCF_014356525.2). NCBI lineage: Eukaryota > Metazoa > Arthropoda > Insecta > Hemiptera > Delphacidae > Nilaparvata > Nilaparvata lugens. The sequence goes on along the minus strand of NC_052505.1, from coordinate 17,670,107 downwards.
TGTAAAATAGAATTATAGTACCCTTTAAAGTTAATAAAATAATGAAACAAGAACACAAATTGTAACTACTAGTTTACTTGTTTTATTAATTTTAAAGTGTACTATGATTTTCTATTTTATTGATAAATATAGTTCATAAAAGATTGATTCATTATTGTCCATATTTTCATTTTTTACAAATAAAACACATATATTGCCAATCCATAGATTATTGATGTATGAAATGTATTCACTGATAACTGTTTTACGAGAATTTATCTTGGACAGATAGGAATAAATGTGAGATGGCATTATTTGTTCAAATGATTATCAAAATATAATACTACTGTATTGTTTACTCTATCCAATAAAAAGAATAAATAAATAAAATATAATACGGTGATTGAAAAGTTTAGATTTAGTTTGACTCGATTTGGAACTTCCCATATTATATTTTACTAGCCGTCAGGCTCGCTTCGCTCGCGGCTCCGCCCCCTGGGCCACCTACTGGATCGTCAAATAATAAGATCAGCGGGCTCGCTTCGCTCGCCTGCATTTTTCATTTGAGCATGCTTCATTCCATCAGAAAGTCAAAGCTAAGAAAGCGCAATTTTGAGCGTATCTTTGGCATTATTTCAAATTCCTTCTAACACAACATTATTATACCCTAACTGAGCTTCTGTACTAAATTTGAACATTTTCTGTTCATTTGTTCTCGATAAAACTGAGAAAACGCTAAATAACGCTGAAAAAACGCGGATTTTGGCCGTATCTTTGAAAATTTTTCCAAATCCGTTCTTAGTGCGCCTCTAAAGGGCCAACTGAACATACCTACCAAATTTGAACGTTTTTGGTCTGATAGATTTTTAGTTCTGAGAGTGAGTGCAGTCAGTGAGTGAGTGCCATTTCGCTTATATATATATATATACTCACTGACTGCACTCACTCGCAGAACTAAAAATCTATCAGACCAAAAACGTATATATATATATATATATATATATAAGCGAAATGGCACTCACTCACTGACTGCACTCACTCGCAGAACTAAAAATCTATCAGACCAAAAACGTTCAAATTTGGTAGGTATGTTCAGTTGGCCCTTTAGAGGCGCACTAAGAACGGATTTGGAAAAATTCTCAAAGATATATATATATATATATATATATATATATATAATATATAGATTATGGAAATTTTCTGAAAAAAATACTCTTCGCATAACGTTTTTCGTGAACTCCACACTCCAATATTGCCCCAGCCTCGAAAATAATCACAATCAAAGGTTTCCAACATAATCACCTCCTGCCTCTACCAAATTATTCAACATCAAACTGATATCAGAAGAATTTTTCATCACAGAATGTGGATGCTGGCATCCTTTTGAGTCTTCCTAGAAAACAGAGGCTGGCTGGCTCTGACATACACTGATCTAGACCAACTCAAAGCTGTCAGTGCTACTCATGAAACAACATACACGCTCCCGATTTAACTGATGCTGACTGTTTGTAATGAAACACATCATAGTTGCTGACAATACCCGTCACCATTAATTGTGTAGCACGTCAATCTCCGATCATCCTCTCTCTATTTCTCCCTCATTTTCGTCCTATCTTCCTTCCTCTTGTGCCTCTCTTCATAATTGAAAACGGGCGCCTATTGACAGCTACCTATTCCATACTACTTTATGCCTCAATCATACTCTATTTTTCCTCCTCATCCACTATATTTGAGCCTCATTCTCTCACAGCGTCTCTCTTCCTGTTATTTCATCTATCCTTTTCTTTCTCTTCAACTCTTTGCACATGTCCATTACGTCTCTTCTGCTCCCTCTCTTCCACTCCCTATCTTTCATAAAGAATGGACATTGATATGTCCAAAGCTCCGCCAATTTATGTAGATGCATAACAATATAATTATCTATAGTTATTATATTACAAATTACTTTTTCATATCATATACAGTTCAATAATTATTTTCTCAGTCTATATTATGTAAATTCATCTATAATTTTGCTGTATTGTAAGCCATTGTATATAAGTGTATAAGCCAGTATATACTGTAATCTACATAAATAAAGTACTCAATCAATCAATCTTTTGCTCCCTCTCTTCTGTCCCTTCTCTGTTGTTCATCCCATCCTATCCTAGTTCATCATATTATATATCAGTCTCTACGTCATTCGTACTCTCTATCACTGTTCATTTCTCTGTTCCTCCTCATCTCTCTCTTCACTCTGTCACTCAGATTCCCAATCCACATCTACTTCTCTCTCACTCTCTTCCTCTATGTTAACCTGTATTTATCCCTTAATTTCACTGCAGCATCTCACTCGCCTACGTTTCTCTATCACTGTTACTTTCTCTGTTCCTCCTTATTTCTCTCTCAACTCTGTCACTCAGATTTAAAATCTGTTCCTCTCTTCTCCTCTATGTTAACCTGTATTAATGCCTCATCTGGCACTGCACCATATACATACAATATTCACCAGGAAATACGTTATTATTTATTCATAACGGAGCTCTTTTGATAATCATTTACATATGAGAGTGGCTTGTAACCTTTCCCTCTATTTTTGTGAGTGGAAATTTTGAAAAATTGATATTGATCATGGAGAAGGCAGCAACTTGGCAATGAATTTATCTTATGTGACTGTGGTTGAATGAATGATGAGTCATATGCTTAGCAAAATACCTTGGAATGACTCTTGATGCCAAGTTGAAATGGAAAGAGCATATCAAGATGAAAAGGAGCGAGCTAGGACTCAAATACAGTAAAATCTATTGGCTGTTGGGCCGTCAATCACAACTCTCATTGGACAACAAGTTATTGATTTACAAACAAATTCTAAAACCTGTCTGGACGTATGGAATTCAGCTTTGGGGCTGCTCTAGAACATCTAACATCAGTCAGATTCAAACATTCCAAAACAAAGTACTGCGGAACATGGTGAATGCGCCCTGATACATAAGGAACAGCGATTTGCACCGAGATCTGCACATCCCCTATGTGACCTGTGAGATAAGACGATTGGCAGCCCATCATGAGTCACGTCTTCATCAACGACAACACCGAAGTCATCCAACTACTGGACAACACTGAACTCACTAGGAGGTTGAAGAGAACAAAGCCCTTCGAGTTGGTGTAGTGCTAGTGGAGTGATTAAAGTATATTGAATAAAAGTGTAGTGAAATAATTTAAAGTAGTGAAATTATAGATTGGAACTGTAGGCTTCACTGGAAGACTTTAGCAATAAAAAATTAATTTAGGATAAGAAATAACAGAACAAATTAATGGTTAGTCCTAGTGACTAGTTTTAATATAATAACAAAAAAAAAAAAAATATGCTTAGATCTTGATATTTTCAATGTCAATACAGTTGTAAAAGTTGTAGTTTTGGTTCAGAAGTGTGTTTTTATACATATTTAGTATGGATATTTAATATCCATTATATCAGCGAGGAAATTCATCTATTATCTGTTCTTCTCACTGTAGAAATGTTCCAAATTTGTGTATAGATTCCCTAGAAATATTGACCTTCTAAACACAGGGAATGTGTGGAAAGCTTTTAAGAGCCTAGAAGGCATCTTTGGTTGGTACCCTCAATTCTATGTACAAATTTTCTCATCAGTCTATTTATTCCTTCTCCCCTACATTTTCCTTGTATCATTTTTCGTCGTCACTTTGTTTTCTTCTCCTTACTCAATGTTCCTGTCTCTTACACATGTAAATACACGTACACATGAAAATACAAATGAATAATATTGACTAAAACTTCGTTCATCACAATTACAATTATAATGTATACTTTCCAAACTGATTGAGAAGAATGCTGAAAATCACTAGGCCTCATATGGATCATATACGTTTGAGACTAATTTATACTTACATCAAGATATCACGTCACTTCTTATTATTATGTGTCTCATTCTTGGTTAAAACAAACAGCTTGAAAACAATGGTGATTGCGCCACTAAAACTGCCATAAATCCCATATAGTCCAGGCAACGCTCAAAAAAGGTATAGAGGGTAGAGTTTGGAACACAATTTTTAATATCTTTCTCGTGATTATACATTTCTTCATATTCTTGATTCCAAGTATACTATTCCAATAGCATGCCTATTTCTTGAGTGTGACGTTTCGAAAATGAAGATTTGACCTCGTTTACAACTATTTTATTCATCTAAGATCAGAAGAGAAAGTTTTCAGAGTTCACCGTCCTGTTGTCTCCTAATAATTCCATTGTTAATTCAATGATAGTCTGAATTTTGTTTAAACAAATCCATACAGAATGAAAAAACTTCTTACATTATTGATGATAAACATCCAATCCAAGTAGCCCAATCAAATCACACCAATTCCCAAAACAAATGGCAGCCATCTTATTAATCGGTCACACGGCGTACAGCTCGGCTGATCGTAAATTAGGCTCCTAAGAGCACTACAGACCTCTAAATCACCCTCTTTCTTACCATGCCTAACAATGTCCAACTGTTTGGCGTGCTGCCATTAGAGGGACTACTTCAATGAGATCCATGTGAATCTGTCAGCATTGGTTGAAAGGAGACAATTGGTGTTATTGCATGGCTAACAATGCTCAACGATTTGGCAGTCTGCCATTAGAGGGACTACTGATTTGAGATTCACATGATTGAGTCAGCGTTGATTTAATGGGGAAGCATTGATGTTATTTATGAGAAATACTGACCGTTAAAAGTGGATGGCTTAAGTCTGGTTTCCACTAGTAGAGTTAGTGGTCGAGGAACTGGCGTACTATCTCTACTCTACTTACTTGGTCGAGTAACTGGCGTACTATCTCTACTTACTTGGTCGAGTAACTGGCGTACTATCTCTACTTACTTGGTCGAGTAACTGGCGTACTATCTCTACTTACTTGGTCGAGTAACTGGCGTACTATCTCTACTTACTTGGTCGAGTAACTGGCGTACTATCTCTACTTACTTGGTCGAGTAACTGGCGTACTATCTCTACTTACTTGGTCGAGTAACTGGCGTACTATCTCTACTTACTTGGTCGAGTAACTGGCGTACTATCACTACTTACTTGGTCGAGTAACTGGCGTACTATCTCTACTTACTTGGTCGAGTAACTGTTTTCACTATTGAGAGTAGTAGGAAAAGTAAATACTAGCATGGAGAAACAATAGCGTAAGTAGATATCCCATGGTATAGAGCGTTTATGTCGCAACTTTTACTGTTATCTCAAGCCGATAGTCCACGTAGTTCTTTCCCACAAAGCTGTGTGACGCTGGTAGTCTCTCATATTGTGCCGTTCATCCACTCTCACCCGACCAAAACAGTAAAAATCTACAATAATCGACAGTAATCGGCTTGAGTTAACAGTAAAAGTTGCGACATAAACGCCCTATACCACGGGATATCTACTTACGCTATTGTTTCTAATTATAATCACCTAATGATGGAACGAAGTGTTCCTCTATTTTATCTATTTTTCTCTATTTCACTATAAACATTTTATTGTTTCTCTATGATTGATACTAGTGAACAAAACTAACTCTACTCTACTCTGATCAGACTCTACTCTACTAGCTCGAGACTGTTTTCATTAGCATAGTAGTGGTAGAGTAGAGTGAGAAGCGGTGGTGGGGGAAGGCAAGTGGAGGAGTACTATCCCATTCCACTCTACTAAAAACTAGTACTCTACCATGAACGTTTTCATTGGGAGAGTTGACAAAATAGTAAATACTCATCCAGGGAACTCTACCACTAACTCTACTGATGAAAACCAGGCTTTACTGTCATTAGTATGAATTACTAAAGTAACATGAATTAGATTCATGTTACATAAGTAAGTTACATGAGTAACATTACATAAGTTACATAGCATGAGTAAGATTCACTCTGATTTGACAGAATTTATTAAACGGGAGAAATACGATGTTGAAAAAGATAATCACGTTTATTATTATGACTTTTATGTATTGAGACACAGAGAAATTTGTTGATTTGTTTTGAAATAGTAGGCCTATATTCAATGAATTCCGTTCAATTGATACATTCAATTTTATCTAAATACTCCTATTTTCACCCATGAACCTTGATGGAGACCTCTTTAGGATGGACACTAACGGTAGGACATGCATGATTAACATGTGTCTACACATCTCATCATACAGTGTAAGGCTTCAGCAAAATATTTTGAGGTTAGGTTTTGTATCTTTTATTTTTAATTGTTTATTTTTCATTTGCTGTTCTATTTGAGGGTGAATTATTCTTGTATTTTCATATTTAAGTGACACATAACCCAGCTACATTTGGACTGTTGTATAAATTAGAATAGGAACCGTTTTGGGCGTGAGCCCACTTTTACTTTTACTTTTCTGTAAGTTGTGTAATTCTTAATGATTGAATGAAAAAATAATTTGTAATTGGTGATTCATTATTTATTGTTATTGGTTGTTTATTTATTTCATGTGAGAAGCCTCTCGCTGATGACAAAAAATGCTTGATGAACATGTGTGTAAGCAAGATAAACATGCATGTATTAACCAGTAGTTAGTAGCCAGCCTGACATTGAAACTGTTTCTGTTAGGTACTATAATCTACTTGCTATCCATAATGAGATCTATTTGATCTTGATGATTCATATTTGACGAAATGATCTATATTTTTGATCTCTCCGACACAAAATACTTTTCGGATTTGATTATCCATAATCTACTTGCTAAAGGATAGCAAAGATAGTTATAATCTACTCATACTCTTAAATACTTATAATCTACTTCCAACGGATCCAAAAATGTTGTGCAACACTAAACGAGGTAAAAGTCGTTTGAAATGGAACAGTTAATAGAAAATATCGGGGCACCGAGCTCCGCTCTGGAGTACAAAAGCATATAAAATTTATTACAAAAGAAGAAATTATAATATAGGCCTATAATTTATTGTCTTCTTCTTCTTTCAAACAGGGATTAGGCTATTGCCTGTTCCGACTCACATTTAGCTTGTAATTAGAATAAAAAAAAAAATAATAAATAAAAATCTATAAATTATAACATCAATATAATCTAATCTTATATCATCACTATAATTTATAGTTCATACAGAAATGTTCTATCTAATCACACTGAATTGAGATCAATTCCCAGAGGAATGCAAAATTTTCTCTCACAAAGGCCTAGTTGCACAAAAGCCGGTTAAATTTTAATCCTGATCAATTTCACAAGAACCAAATCAGAGAAGACCATTTCAAAAAGATAGCTTACAGATTGGTTTTACTGGAATTAATCAGGATTAAAATTAACCGGCTCTTGTACAACCGGCACTTATTGAATGATTACAAAAGTTCAACAGCTGAGTCATAATTTTGTCTTAGTTCCACACACATGCACTCGCTCACTCATTTCCATCATCAACAAACGACCAAATTTCCAGCTGTTTTTCCAAGGACGTATTTAGCCTCTTAATGTCCTTCAGCGAGTTATCTCAGGGTTGAGACCTAGTGCAATCGAATTTTTATATCATAAACCTACTTTCTTCCAAATTTCGTTAGAATCATTATAGCCGTTTCTGAGGCCGTTTTACACCATTTATCCGGTCACATACAGATATATATCTGTAAACATATAAACAGAAATTGCTCGTTTAATAGTATAGGATATAGTTATATAGAAGCTGTAGCTTGAACATTACAACATGCTGACTATAAACTGGAAGCAACAGGCGAAAAACTCTATATTGGGATTCACGTTAAATTGTCAACAATCCTGCTATATAACATGACCGCTTCCCATTCAACAACAAGCTGACAATGTAAATTGTAGCTCACTGAAGGGATGTTGTGAATTTATTATTTGAGAGCTCACTTTCATGCTGTCTTTACCTGGATGGTAAGTGCGTACTTACTACTTATCGCTGACATTTATCCCTCATCATTGCAGCTTGGTTGGACTCTAGGCCTCATTCTCCCCATCATTTAGGCCCTTTTCTCCCTACCTTAGCTTCTTTTACTCCTCGTCTTGTACAACACCAGTTCAAGAACTTTCACAACTCTTTTTCCTACTTATATTCCTTCTATTCCTTCTGTTTCTTCTTCTTCTTCTTCTTCTTCTTCTTCTTCTTCTTCTTCTTCTTCTTCTTCTTCTTCTTCTTCTTCTTCTTCTTCTTCTTCTTCTTCTTCTTCTTCTTCTTCTTCTTTTCTTCTTCTTCTTCTTCTTCTTCTTCTCTTCTTCTTCTTCTTCTTCTTCCTTCTTCTTCTTCTTCGTCTTCTTCTTCTTCTTCTTCTTCTTCTTCTTCTTCTTCTTCTTCTTCTTCTTCTTTCTTCTTCTTCTTCTTCTTCTTCTTCTTCTTTCTTCTTCTTCTTCTTCGTCTTCTTCTTCTTCTCTTCTTCTTCTTCTTCTTCTTCTTCTTCTTCTTTCTTCTTCTTCTTCTTCTTCTTCTTCTTCTTCTTCTTCTTCTTCTTTTTCTTTTTCTTTATCTTTTTCTTCTTCTTCTTCTTCATTTTATTTTCTTCCTCTACTCCCTCATCTCCTCATTTACCTTCATTCCCTATCACTCTTCCTTCTTCAATGCCTTACCACCAATTCCTTCTTCTACTCCCCAACCTTCTTCCAGTTCTTTCTATTCTTTTCCTCCTGCCACACTAGAACATATTCCTATGTTGATGCTCTCCATTATTGACCGAGCGAAGTGAGGTCTTAGATTCAAGTCGACGATTTGGCATTTCTCTTGATGTTTAAATGTCTGTGTGTGTTCATATGTTGCGAATTTACGGCGAAACACGTTTAATAGATTTTCATGAAATTCAACAGGTATGTTACCTTTTAAATTGCGCGTCGACGTATATACAAGGTTCTTGGAAATTTTGCATTTCAATGATAATATAGAAGGAAAAAGGAGCCTCCTTCATACGCCAATATTAGAGTAACAATCAGATTATAGAATTATTCATCATAAATAAGCTGTCTATAGTTAGGTCCACGTTATAATGGCAGTGGATAAAGATAGAAGAATAGCGATGCCGATTCTCTTCATTAATTAATTATATTTCTAAACTGTTGAAAACATAATTGGCATCGTTGTGAACCTAGAAAAGGATAGTACCTCCGGCTTTGTCGAATGATAGACAAGGAAAGCAAAACCAAAGTTGATCAAATACTGTCATTATAACATGGACCTCACTATAGTAGACTATAATACTACCCGTTCAAAAACATCGAACATCTTGAAAATGTATCTTTCCATCAACGTTGTAGACAGTTGCAGCCAGACCTGATAACAGCGCTCACACTCACATTCCGGGACGACACGTCACGGTACGGTAGGACAGAAAGCTCTTTGTTTATTTAGAATATTTTCTAGACATTTTAAATTGATAATTTATCTATTAATTTTTGAGAAAACATAACATCAGGTGAATGTAACTCATTGAGCGTGAGGTCTACTGTTCACAGACCTACTAGTCCTCATCATCCTTCTACTCTTCCTTCTCCTATTGTAAAAGAAATCAAATATGAAATTCTCTCTTCAATACGTCCTTCTCTCTATCATTTTTCTCCTCCTATCACACCTCTTCCGGATCAATTTTCCACTCTTTTCCAACTTTTCGAGATCCTCCTCTTTCTCCTCCTACTCTTCCTCTTCCTCACCCCATCCTATTCCTCCTCCTGCTCATCCTTCTCCTCTTCTTCCCTAGCCCTCATCATTCTGGTTCTCCTTGTCCTCCAACTCCTTCTCCTCCTCATCCTACTCCTCATCCTCCTCCACCAACTCTTCCAACCTTTTTCTCATTCTCCTGCTCATCATTCGCATCCTCTTCACCCTCCCATCTATCACTCTCCAACATCGTTTAGCATTCCTAGCCGTAACGGCGATAATCATAATCATCATCAGCATCATAATCATCTCATTCCTGTTCATTTCTCGATTCCATTACGAATTGAATGAATGAATGGAAGAAGTGTTCTTGTCATCTTCCACTTCATGACCAACATCCTCTCACCACTTTTGTTCTTGTACCACGTCATATTTCCCCCCGAACCTCCCTTTCTCATCATCAAGTTATGATTTCCTAGCTTTTCTTCTTTTATCATCAGTGTCTACCAACCTTCTGTTACCTCCTCCTTTCACTATAAATTCAGAAAAAAAGATCTCGAAATTGAATTAAAACACACATATGTTGTCAAATTCTACACAGTTTTATTCGCTACACGACCATGGGGTCTCGTGACCACGCCGAGAAATAGAAATTGGAAACTTCTAATTTACTGTTGTCTGAATATATTACAGAGGATGTATAAGATATGTATAAATATATAAATTAATTGAATATAATATATCAATTATGAGAATGTTACATTGACTAATCAATTGATGTAACATTTTTATGATTTATTCAAACTCCTATAATATAGGTTATGTTTAGCATCTTTTTTTGAACGACAACAAACTACTGGTCACCCTTGTCAGCTGGTCCCCAACTTGACTAAGTATAAAGATTAATTTCATAGATTATATTATATTCAATTAATTTATATATTCATACATATTTTATACATCCTTCGTAATATATTCAGACAACAGTAAATTAGAAGTTTCCAATTACTATTTCTCTTTACCAAATGTATAAAGTTATGTTGGCTAACATGTACCAATTCATATTTAATGTTTACCTTAACCTTTCAGCTTTAGTCAACTTGAAAATGTGACCGGTGTGGTCACGAAACCATGGTCGTGTACCGAATAAAATAATGTAGAATTTGACAACATATTTGTGTTTTTATTCAATTATGGAACGGTTCTACAATATTGACAATGACTCAGTCGAATTTTCGAAAAACATCTCAAATATATGAGGAAAACAGGTTGTATGAATGTGTAGATGTGAAAATAAAAAATGGCGATAAAGGATAACAGAGCTATTGAAAGCTTCAGAAAAATCGATACTGCCAATAATGATTCATTATGATGATATATAAGATATCCATGTTCAGGCTGATCGCTAATATTCGGAACAAATAGGCACTAGAAGAAGAAGATAATGATAAATTATGAGGAGTTCTACGGAGGAAAAAACAAAATGAGAAATAAAAGATTTGGAAAGAAAAAGAGGAAGAGAAAATATCAAGGATAGAAAACATAGGAATTAGGAAAGGCTCATGAAGGATATAAAAGAATAGCGAAGAAAGGAGGTTAAGACGAGGAAAATGTAGCCTAGATGACTAGCAAATCCAAAAGAGAAAGGGTGGTAGGGGGTGAAGAAGAAATCACAGAGAAAATAAGAGAAGTTTCAGCAGAATAATGAGCAGTATAATGAATAGACGTGGATGGAGGAGTGCGTTTTAGGCCCAGAAAAGGAGTGGGAGAAAATGAGACAATTTCAACCTTCCATTCTTTCAACCTGTTTCTTCCATCTATGAGATTTTGTTTTTCAAATCTATCAACATCATTATCCCGCTACATCCTGCTTTTCCTTGCTTCTCATTCTTCTCATTCTCAGAGTCCGACAAAGTGCTGTTATCTCTTTGCATCACCCTCTTTGGTAGGTAGAGAGTTAGTGGGGAGGATATTTTTAATATTCTTTCCAAAGAATGGACATCGATATGTCCAAAGCTCCGCCAATTTATGTAGATGCATAACAATATAATTATCTATAGTTATTATATTACAAATTGCTTTTTCATATCATATAAAGTTCAATAATTATTTTTTTAGTCTATATTATGTAAATTCATCTATATTTTGCTGTATTGTAAGCTATTGTATATAAAGTGTATAAGCCAGCATATTTGTAATCTACATAAAGTACTCAATCAATCAATCTTTTTCTTATTTTTTCCTCCTCTCCTCCTATTCTTGTACTTTACTCATTTATAATTACGATCAACATGCTCTATCTCATTCTTCTCCATGTTACACTTTTTTGTATTCCTAATAACGTCTTCCCACATACCTCATGGTAGTACTTTCATCATCTCCTTCAGATTTCGCATGTTCCTATTTATCTTCCTATCATTCTCTCCTTCTCCTCTCTCTTCAATAGCATCTTGTCTTCCATTCATCTGCGTATGAACCTGTATATTAGACTGTAATATTCATGAATGAAGTAATTCAATCGATCTTCCACATTCTCAATTCAATTTATTCTGTTTCTATTATCATCCTTTTTCTCCCCTGTTATTTTCCATTTTTCCCTCATCCTTTTCACTTGCCTTGTTTGCCTCCTCTCATTTTTCATTCTTATCTTCCTCGTTCCACACCTTACCTCCTCTTCGTTAATGATCATCATCATCATCATCATCATCATCATCACCACCATCATCATCATCATCATCATCATCATCATCATCATCTTCATCCTCATAATCATCATCATCATCACCATCATCATCCTCATAATCGTCATCATCATCATCTTCATCTCATCGTCGCAGAAATGTTGAATTCTTTCGGAGACACGAAATGACTTATGAATGAGAATTACTGCTCGCCATTCAGCCTTATTGAGTGATCATGATTCGTATGAACAATGAGGCGATATTTCAGTTCTTTCGCATTTTTTGCTCCATCTCACCAACACGAGGAAAATATCTTACTGCCTCTCACTCACTTTCTCTCACTCTACAGAAATGCACACAGTCTTCATTAGAGCTGAGTTGTGATGTTCCATCGCATGAATATTATCATAGAGAAAAAAACATAAGAAGATGTCCCATGTTCTCCATGTTCCAAATTTAAAGCCGATTTTCTGTTAACTCAAACCGATCACTATTGACAACTGTCTCTTATTGATATTTTGGCAGGATGAGAGTGTAGGATTGGCTACAGTATGAGAGACTACCAGCGTCACATAGCTTCACGAAAGAGAACTACTTGGATTATTGGCTCAAGTTAACATGAAATGTGAAACATAAACACTCTGTACCACCCTATCTTCTTATGCTATCGTTCCTCCAACAAATTATATATTTTTTCATCTATTTTCGTACTACTCACTCTCTTCCTAAATATATTGTCGAACGTCATAAGTCATAAAAGAACAGTATCGCAATATTTAGAGGTTGAGGCTACCTTAGGGAGATTATTTAAAGTGTGGATTAACCAAGTTCAACAGCTTTGGTACTGTTAGGGATATCAGTGATTCCACTGCTATATTTTTCGGGGCATATTTTTTGTCTCACCGGAATCGAGTTGTTTCTATATTCCTATTCTATAAGATTTGTGTCGTAGCTCTGCTTGTTTGGTATAATCTTACTATGAGATAGTATAACTGAGAAGGAAATTTTATGTTAAAATCCACAAGTAGGTCATTGAATTTGAAGATGTTGAAACTCAAAATACAAAGTGTGCCTCCATTTTTTTGAACAAGCTCAAAATCAGTCTTACCAGCTCCTCAATTTTCAAAATTCTCAGGTGGTCAAGTAATTTTGATTTGATGGGTGATTTTGAATACTGACTTTACTTTGGTGGAAGCGATCGAACCAAGTTGTATATAAGTCATAGGTATGGATGTTATCAGGCTTCAAATGCTTTCGATAAATCTTTATTCATTTATACAATAGGACATTATCAAAATGATATGGAGAGGAAAAATAAGGTAACCTTCTACTGTTCCTCTCCCATATTTGGATAACACAAAGTCTGAAATAGATTAAGCCTTGTAGTTCTTCAATTCACAAAATTTTCAGTCCTCAAGTATTTTCTCAAAGTAAATTTTTAAATTCAGATGCGTCAAATTTAAACGTAGAAGAAATATTTCACATTATTATATCTAGAATAGGAAATATTCACATATCAGAAATATAATTTTGAAGAGTTATCAAACTTAAATGTTAGTATAAACTTCCAATTTTCAGATTTTAGTCGTAACAGTTTCAATCATCAAGTATGATTTTCTCTGATGAACAAAAATTGGTACAGCTTCACTAGTTGTAATCGATGTAATACAATGAACCAGAAGCAAATAGAACGGATAAAGATACTGAATGTACCAATAGTTGGAATAGGTTTGACAGAAAAAGAGGGAGGAGACAAATTGAAGCCTACGCATTGGTCTAATGTGATTGGTCGTGATTGGTCAATGTGAGCCAATCAGAAGCATGATAGCTATTTCGGATAGCTTTGGCTTTATTGGGAACCATCAGCATTCCTTCCCAAATTACATTGATCTCCATTCAATATTAATTACGACATGTCAAAGTGAATCTCGTTAGAGCTGGGCTACATCAAATATCCACGATCATACTTTCCATAACTCACCCACAAAAAGAGCTTATAAGGAAATATAATTGAAGAGGAAGAATAAATAATGAAATTAATAAAAATACTTGTGTTTTCTTCAATATTTATTCATTTACTGTACAAAATACTACAATAATTTATGACATTGAAGGAGAAAATAGGCTGAGTATGTACTATTTCTCTCCATAAATTTTGAAAAAAGTTAATGTTAAAGTTAATAACATGGTATAATTGTTTATTACACCGGTAGTATTGAAGCTTTGTGTGGTTCAAGAGTGAATTAAGAGTTCATTAAATTAGATTAGATCATGTAGTGATCCGTGGTGTAGTGGATAGTGTTTGCTTGGCAGCCTAGAAGTCCCGGGTTCAAACCATCTTACAAACAAACGTTTTCAGCCAGGTCTCTTCTGTGTTATCAGATGAACATTGTCAGTTCCGGCTGAAGTATCTATACAATAAGTACAAAATGATAGGGATTAAATGATTAAATGGCTCAATCATAAGGTTCATTGACGGCTCAAACTATATTTTCAGGCCAGGTGGGACTTTCCCGTAGGAAATAAGGGATTTCTCACTAACACAAAGTGATTTACTTCACTTACTGTATGGACATTCATTGGTTAATTTCACTCTGTACTATAATATAGAAAACAACACAAAACTGGTTTACTTTGAAATATCAATCAAATATATTGAATAGAAATATTGATAGGTCTGATAGTATTATTGATGTACGTATGATATTGATTACATCACTAATAGAGGATGTGATGAATCTTTCAAATAGACCTCATGAAAGAGAGAAAAATTGTGATTACCTTTTAAAATGAAGGAATTTGCTAAAGGAATAGTTAGCGACCGAGCGATAAAGCTTACTTATCAATAACTGTATATTAGATAAGAGTACCGTTCTGTACTGAATATTTTCTAGGAAAATTATTCAATAAAATTATAATTATTTTGCAAATAAAGCACAAATTATTTATGAATCGCTCACTGATTTTGAGGTTACACTTTGTTTACTATCGATCAGATGTTTTTAAAAACAGTTCGAACGCAGCTGACTGATTCAAAGTATTGTCAAATGTCACGCTGGCTTCACGTAAGATATAATACCATCTCTAAAAATCAAAACTATCCATAAAGGATCAAGAATTTCAAATAAAAAAAATAAAATGTATGTATTATTGTTGAAATTATTTATTATTTAAGAAATTATATTATACGTCAGGTCTTATTGTAACTAAATAGGTCATAGCATGAAATTATATTATTGATAAAATGGCAGAAATTAATTATAATAATCTCAAACCTAATAAAAATTGTACAAGAATATTAATTTATTAATAATTTAATTCAACTGAACCACATGGTAATTAAATCTCTATGGCAGGTCTAAGCCAATCACAGTGCATAGAAATAGCACAAGACGGTGATCGTTTGAAAGCAACACATGTTAATCTATTATCAGACACCAACCCTGCCTTATCAGTTACACTAGCACGTGTACATTGTATGAGAGGAACTATGTCTAGAAGATTAAGCAGTTTTAAGAATTACATAAATTAAATTATTATTGTAATTAAAGGAATTGTATTCTACTACTTGCCACTGACGTCATGTTTACGTCACAAGCGTTCTACCAATGGCAAATTTTTATGCAAATTATTACATTGAGATTCTGAGAAGCAAGGTCTAGCCTAAAAGCTTAGAGAAAAGAGCAGCACTTCCCTTTTGAAATCCTCACCGTGCAGATCTCTTTTTATAGTTACCAAAGACCTATTTGTGAAAATTTCTTGTTCGATTTTAAATGTTCTATTTGTGAGCCGATATTTTAGGCCAATTTATTTGTTATTCGTAAATTTCTGTTCTCATCAATCGATAAATTTAAAAGCTTAAAGTAAATTATCCCTTAATTAATTCGGTGAAGGAAATATTAAATTAAAATTCCCCACGTGCTGAAACCGAAGCCTGGATTGCCGCCGATCAAACGATTTTTGATCTAAAGAAGAAAACCACGACTACCAAGGAATTTCACGTGAGTTATAAGTCATAAGGGGCCCCAATCTACGCTTCGAAAATATTTCAGTGCAGAAAAACATAAATTTTTCTTCGTTAAATTATTGGCCACGCCGACAAGCGCTTTAGCATTTAAGAGTCTAGAATTTATTCATATTGAATTTATAAGAATTTGTAGTTGATTAACTATCCTCCGCTGCCTGAACCATGACCCCGAGCAATTTTAAAAATATTTTATAATTCATTTTTTCACTATTCTTTCAAAATTGTTCAACTTTATCAATTGTAAAATTCTGTTGAATCACGCATGGTATCATGCAAGCACAAGAAATTTTTTAACTATTCTGTTAATGCTAAATTATTATCAACCTGTAAATCAAATTCTGAACCTGCACTGTATGATTACATATTTTATTGTAATATATTTCAGTTTTGTTAATTCGCTTTCTG
Source organism: Nilaparvata lugens (assembly GCF_014356525.2). Classification (NCBI taxonomy): domain Eukaryota; kingdom Metazoa; phylum Arthropoda; class Insecta; order Hemiptera; family Delphacidae; genus Nilaparvata; species Nilaparvata lugens. Next base: position 17,653,439 of record NC_052505.1, on the reverse strand, counting down.
AGTTCGATTATTTCTTAAGCCTGTCAATTATTGTGTCTGATACGTTCTATATTATCAAGAACCGATCGAATACGATCATTAGAATAATTGAATTAAGCTGGATATTGGAACAGGTCTAAGTGGATGTAGCGAGTGGGGTCAGATCAAGATATTTATTCTTTGTCCTTACTGCTCATATATCAGCTTTTATCTGTTACCTACCTCGACTTAGGAGCGAACACATCAATTGTACAGCAGTGGCAGCCATAGATCATATAAATTCCTACAATAGAGCTTAAAACCCGACAAGACTCTGTTCTCGAAGTATATTCTGAACGATATTTGGTCCAAATACCGTATTTTAATCCTTCAGAACTTATTAGAGACGCAGTCCCGTAAATTATCTACATCGGGATTTTTGCTCGACCTGTATGATTTTGTATGCTCATTCTTCACAGGTAATAATTTTAAGGTATCCGTATTCAGTGTTTAGCGATCGCTACACTACTTATAAAAATTTCATCACTATACAATTTGTCATTAGAAGAATCAAGGGTGAGCGAGCGTTTAGGCCTCCCGCGATTCCGACAATTGTATTGAATCTTGTAGTGAATCAATCAGTCTGGTGTACACTCAGCGTCCACGCACGCAATTACAAAATTTATAGCCGCTACACCATTGACTCAGTACAAGATTCACCCTACATGTGTGAAGCCGTTAAAAAACGCACTACATGATTTTGGCGCCCAACAGTGATAGGCATTGAAGAGGTGGATAATCGACTACGAGGATTATTTAGTTGCTCAGTATACTATAGCGCTGACAACGGGAAAATTTGTGAAAAATTCATGGTTGTGAATTTCTTCGAATTTAGTATTAACTGTTCACTGTTATATAAAATAACAAGTCGTACCATACCCAATTTTTGAACAGAAAAGAAATTTATCGATTGATGAATTTTTAGAGAAAAAATCGAACTCAGAATTTTATTATTGTGTTATTCGAAAATTGGTCGTACTATAAGTCATAGGTATAAGAGATATCATAAGAAAGGTCATATTATTTGAAGAATATTAGGTCTATATTGAAACAATTTATAAATATTTACAGAAAAGAGGATTGAAGTTCTTTACATTTTTAAAAGTTTTTAAAACACAAAGAGGGAAGTAAAATTAAATCACGGATATATTGCGGAATAATTCAAACAAAACACTGCCCCTTTTATATAAAATTGTGCAAAGAACACTAGCCTATATATTGAATTGCGGCAAGAAATTATAAAAGTAAGATATTTATAATAATAGTAATAATAAATTATAAGAGGCGTACCTGTATTACCGCATAAGTGTTCACTGTGTATCCTGTGTGTCCTTGTCATTTTTATGTTAACGATATTGCTAACTTGACTCATTTTATCACTGAACACATTGCTAAACCACTTTTTCTGTATTTCACTCACTACGAAGCTATCACAATTTCTATTGGATTTCTTATTAATTATTTTGTATATCACAACACTTTCACGTTTATTCACTGCACACTTTCGTTGCGCTATTTTTCCGCAAACTATGGCAGGAAACGACCAGGTTAATCCAAGTCTGTCGGACACCGAAGACATCTCACCCGATTGTTCGCCGCCATCCGCATCTGCCGCCGCATCCGCCGATTTCCATCCCAATGTACTGGATGATTTATCTTCGACGCAGGTGGAGGAGAGCTGCATTCTGGTGGAGGATACGTTGGTAGCCCAAGAGCCGGAGGATGAAACATCAGAAGAGCACTCAGTCGATGACGTCTCAGAAACAGGAACTCCCATTTCTCGCACCGTTGCTCGGATAAAAAACCAGCGGCTAACCGATAACCATGCACCCGCTCCCGCCGTTGACTGGACCCTCATCCTGAAAGAAATAAGGAAAACCAATGAAGCAATAAATAAAACAAATGCAGAAATAAAAAACTTAAATGAAAAAAGCGACCAAACAAAGGAAGAATTAAAGGAAGACAACAAACAATTAAAGGAAGATAACAAACAGGCAAAGGAAGAATTAAAAATGGAAGTTCAAGAAGCAAAGAAGGTAAACGAACAGGGTTTAGAGAAGTTGAGTCAACGGATGGATGGAGCATTCCGTGACACAGATAAAACCATCAAAAAATTAGCTGAGTGTCTGGATAAATCAATTTTAGAAACAAATAACCGATTGGATAGGATATCCGAAGATATGCATATGGGAAAAATCAACGTCGAAGTCAGCATTAAGAAACATATACATGTGGAGAAGGATACAATAAAGGTGGTTAAAGTCAAACAAGCAAGCGAACATAACACATGTATGGGAGACCAACCTACCGAGAATGTCAGGACTGAAGTCGCGCCGCACCCCGCAGAACGCCGAGAGGGACCAGCCGACATCACCCGCCAGGCCGAGGACGACATCCGTCAGGTAGAGGGACAGCCCGTATCACCGCCCGCAGAATGCCAAGAGGAGCCGGACGACATCGCCCGCCAAGCTGAGGATGACATCCGTCAGGTAGAGGGACAGCCCGTACCACCGCGCGCCGGACACCAGGAATCCAAGGACGTTGCCCGCCGAGTGGAAGAGCAGCCCGGACCGCCGACCGCACGTATCTCCCATCCACCAAGGACAGCACCTGCAACATATCAAATCAGTATCCATCAAAAACAATCAGAAAACAACATTAGAACAATTAAAATCCGCATAAAGTCAAGACCACACACAAGCAGCAAAACAATTCAAGAAAGAAGAAGAATATCTAGAAGAACCTACAACCACCGCCGTCATGTTAGGCTAAAATCGTACATCAAGCTTCCTACCAGCATGCAAGAAAAAAGGAAGACGGTATCAGGAAGGACCTACAATCACCGCAGTCATGTCCGGTTGAAATCAAACAGACTGTACACCGGCATGCAACAAAGGAAAGGATTATTTGAAAAAACCCACAGACACCACCGGCATGTCAGGTTTAAAAAGATCAAACTGCATGTTACCGGCCGACAAAGAGGAAATACGTTTGTAAGAATTGATTTACACCACCGGCACATTCGTTTTAAACCAAGTTTGATAAAACGGATAGTTGCAAATTGGAATGAAAACTTGAAACAAATACTGAAATCAAATTTAGATGGGGGCTTAAGGAATAATTTTTGAATTAATTTGGAAGCTACGTTGTGAATACATAAATCATCAAACTTGTCATAATCACAGCCTACCCACCGAATCATATCTTTGCAGACTAGCATCTTTCTACTGCAGCCTAGTTAATCAACATAACCTAAACTTCGCCACATCTCAGCTAATAAGGAAATATTATTAATTCACTTCAAATGAAGAAAATCGAAATCAACTTTAATAACAGAAGAAATTAAAACTACGAAACAACCTTAAAAATTTACCAACCTAATCAAGCCATCCGCCTCATGCTACAATCATCACAGAAACAATCGCCTAGTTATATCCGCCCAACTGGAAAACAAAAACAAAAATTGTATTATCCACAGAAAATAATTATAAATTATAAATCAGATGAAGTTAGTAGTGAATAGGAGGAAAGAAAATAAACAAAGTTTATTTGGAAAAATGTGTAAACCTAACCTTGAAATACAGAATCAATAGAAAAATCTATTTAGAACCAACGCCTGTTCGATAATTTTCTTCGTCCCACCAACCAATGTGTACGAAATCCTAGAGTCAATGTTAATAGAATCAAAGCAATATCGTTAGTTAATTATTGTAACCCATTATTTAATGTGGAATTATAAGTAAAAAACACAAACAAAAAAAAAATATATATATTTATGTTAATTTGCACGAAATGCGCATGTTCTGTGTTATATGAATGTATCTCTAAAAAACTCCAAAGAAAATGAAATTCTTACCTTCAAATGTGAAATTTATTACTGTTGCATCAAAAGATCATGAATTGAAATTCAAATTGATAAATGTAATCTTAAAGACTTAATATTTGTAACCAACATTGATAAAAATCAAGAAAGCCATTTCAAGTGTAACCCTGTTTGTACGCAACGTACTAAGCGCAAATAAGGAATTGCTCGAGTCAAACGGTAGACGATTGTCAAGTCACCGAAGTAAAATCACACTCTCACCCAATCTATGTAAAAGCCAAACCAAAGAGTCGAAACTTGTAATAACCATGAAAAAAAAATGATGAAAGTCTATATTTGTTGCAAATACTGTTCGAATCTTAAGAAGTAATATGTGAAATTTTGTATATTCGTTATAGTTATGGGTCTGCTCATAAACCACCCGTGAATGGAAGTTGTGGAGTTGTTTTAATGAAGGATCCAAAGAGACCTCATTAATTATTGTATTTCGATTGTATCCAATGAAAGGAACAATCAATTATTTATTTTCTCGTAGCCAAAAGTGCACGATATATTGTTTTTAGTGTTAAGTGTTGAGTTTTCGTAGAAGTAAGGAGATGAAATAGTGTATTCATCACAATATCGGATTTTTCAAATAGTCATTGTTTCGACTCGTCTCCCAATTACCTATTTAAAATATCCTGGGGGCTTTTGTGTGATGAATCTTTCAAATAGACCTCATGAAAGAGAGAAAAATTGTGATTACCTTTTAAAATGAAGGAATTTGCTAAAGGAATAGTTAGCGACCGAGCGATAAAGCTTACTTATCAATAACTGTATATTAGATAAGAGTACCGTTCTGTACTGAATATTTTCTAGGAAAATTATTCAATAAAATTATAATTATTTTGCAAATAAAGCACAAATTATTTATGAATCGCTCACTGATTTTGAGGTTACACTTTGTTTACTATCGATCAGATGTTTTTAAAACAGTTCGAACGCAGCTGACTGATTCAAAGTATTGTCAAATGTCACGCTGGCTTCACGTAAGATATAATACCATCTCTAAAAATCAAAACTATCCATAAAGGATCAAGAATTTCAAATAAAAAAAATAAAATGTATGTATTATTGTTGAAATTATTTATTATTTAAGAAATTATATTATACGTCAGGTCTTATTGTAACTAAATAGGTCATAGCATGAAATTATATTATTGATAAAATGGCAGAAATTAATTATAATAATCTCAAACCTAATAAAAATTGTACAAGAATATTAATTTATTAATAATTTAATTCAACTGAACCACATGGTAATTAAATCTCTATGGCAGGTCTAAGCCAATCACAGTGCATAGAAATAGCACCAAGACGGTGATCGTTTGAAAGCAACACATGTTAATCTATTATCAGACACCAACCCTGCCTTATCAGTTACACTAGCACGTGTACATTGTATGAGAGGAACTATGTCTAGAAGATTAAGCAGTTTTAAGAATTACATAAATTAAATTATTATTGTAATTAAAGGAATTGTATTCTACTACTTGCCACTGACGTCATGTTTACGTCACAAGCGTTCTACCAATGGCAAATTTTTATGCAAATTATTACATTGAGATTCTGAGAAGCAAGGTCTAGCCTAAAAGCTTAGAGAAAAGAGCAGCACTTCCCTTTTGAAATCCTCACCGTGCAGATCTCTTTTTATAGTTACCAAAGACCTATTTGTGAAAATTTCTTGTTCGATTTTAAATGTTCTATTTGTGAGCCGATATTTTAGGCCAATTTATTTGTTATTCGTAAATTTCTGTTCTCATCAATCGATAAATTTAAAAGCTTAAAGTAAATTATCCCTTAATTAATTCGGTGAAGGAAATATTAAATTAAAATTCCCCACGTGCTGAAACCGAAGCCTGGATTGCCGCCGATCAAACGATTTTTGATCTAAAGAAGAAAACCACGACTACCAAGGAATTTCACGTGAGTTATAAGTCATAAGGGGCCCCAATCTACGCTTCGAAAATATTTCAGTGCAGAAAAACATAAATTTTTCTTCGTTAAATTATTGGCCACGCCGACAAGCGCTTTAGCATTTAAGAGTCTAGAATTTATTCATATTGAATTTATAAGAATTTGTAGTTGATTAACTATCCTCCGCTGCCTGAACCACGACCCCGAGCAATTTTAAAAATATTTTATAATTCATTTTTTCACTATTTTTTCAAAACTGTTCAATTTTATCAATTGTAAAATTCTGTTGAATCACGCATGGTATCATGCAAGCACAAGAAATTTTTAACTATTCTGTTAATGCTAAATTATTATCAACCTGTAAATCAAATTCTGAACCTGCACTGTATGATTACATATTTTATTGTAATATATTTCAGTTTTGTTAATTCGCTTTCTGAGTTCGATTATTTCTTAAGCCTGTCAATTATTGTGTCTGATACGTTCTATATCATCAAGAACCGATCGAATACGATCATTGAAATAATTGAATTAAGCTGGATATTGGAACAGGTCTAAGTGGATGTAGCGAGTGGGGTCAGATCGAGATATTTATTCTTTGTCCTTACCTGCTCATATATCAGCTTTTATCTGTTACCTACCTCGACTTAGGAGCGAACACATCAATTGTACAGCAGTGGCAGCCATAGATCATATAAATTCCTACAATAGAGCTTAAAACCCGACAAGACTCTGTTCTCGAAGTATATTCTGAACGATATTTGGTCCAAATACCGTATTTTAATCCTTCAGAACTTATTAGAGACGCAGTCCCGTAAATTATCTACATCGGGATTTTTGCTCGACCTGTATGATTTTGTATGCTCATTCTTCACAGGTAATAATTTTAAGGTATCCGTATTCAGTGTTTAGCGATCGCTACACTACTTATAAAAATTTCATCACTATACAATTTGTCATTAGAAGAATCAAGGGTGAGCGAGCGTTTAGGCCTCCCGCGATTCCGACAATTGTATTTGAATCTTGTAGTGAATCAATCAGTCTGGTGTACACTCAGCGTCCACGCACGCAATTACAAAATTTATAGCCGCTACACCATTGACTCAGTACAAGATTCACCCTACATGTGTGAAGCCGTTAAAAAACGCACTACAAGGAACAGCAAGCTTAACACGAAACTGGTCCTCTTTCAAAAATTAATAAAATTTAATGCAATTTTTTTATAGCACCTAGTTAAAGACTAATAAGCTATTCTATTTTGATTTCAATTGATAGGAATAATGTTTGTGAAGGTAAAACCTATTGGTTAAGTCTTCTATATTGGTCAAGGATTGAATTGAAGGTTATTTTTCACATAAGAAAGGATACAGTGTATTCAGCTTTTGCACTTCCATTTAAGCACTTTAGCACTAAACTAATTCGTGTGGCTTTCTGCGTTGAAGTCTTCTTAACTCCATGCACGTTGAGCAGCTGCATTGCTTCCACGCTCACATGTTGATGATGTCTTTTCTCATGTTTTTCTGCAAATCGAAATTGATATGATAGATCAAATAAGATAAAATAAAGATAGTTTGAATAGTATTACATCGGTGTTCGTATGATATTGATTACATCAATAATTGAGGATAGTTAGATGAGTGAATATGACTCATTTCTATTAGGAAACCCCCTCTTTGATTTACCAACTCCAATTGGTTTATCAATTATTATGATGCTGTAATAGCATCACTACAAAGCTGCAACAGAACTAGGTATTGCAACAGCCAGATTCACGTACGTATTCCTCATAAATTGTACCAATGCTTCCCATATTCAATTAATACTGACAGTATGAAATGAAGCTCTATCTCTCTCATACATGCATCATCCAAATAATTGGCAATGGAAGTAATGATGCAGTTAATAAACCCCTAATTTCATACCCCTCAATTTTCCTTCCCCCTCCCCATCAACTATTTTGCAATGGCATTGACCCCCCTGTACCTCCGACCACCCCTCTGAATATCCAATGACAATGAACCCCTGTACCTTAGAACTCTCGCCACCGTTGATTACTCTCTCAGAAAGACAAAGACCCCTTTATATTCCCTGTACCCTGGATTTCCTCCGACCCCCCAACCGTTGTTGACTCTCTCACACTGACAATGACCCCTTTCTATCCCTTTCTACACCTCTTTCTACCCTTTCCAACCCTTTCTATCCTTTTCCATCCCTCTCTACCCCTTTCTATCCCTCTCTACCCCCTTTGTACCACTTTCTATCCTTTTCTATTATCTCTCTACCCCTTTCTATCCCTTTCTACCCCCTTCTGCCCCTTTCTACCCCTTTTTATCCATTTCTACCCCTTTCTACCTCATTCTATGCCTTTCTATCTTCGGACTAACCACCTGGACCAAAGCATAGCCCAAAATTCTGGCTACTGATTATTACGTTTGAGTAGCGCATCGAACGTTGACAAAATATCGTTTAATTAATGTTATTTGATGACGCAGAAGCTATGATTTGAGCCAACTGATTGCAATCACTAGACCCAGGTTTGATAATTGGGGCGGCGAAGTTCCTGTTATTATCAGTGCATGCATTTGAAGCCTGATGGGATGACTGTATTTCGGTGTTCTCTCTCTCCTTTCTGTGACCTCTGCTACCTGAGCCATTGTTTTCATATAAATTTTCCATAATATTCTCTATTATTTATACTTCATACTCACCCTCTTCGATCATTTCCATTTCACTATCATCTACAATGTATTGGTTCCTTCAACTTTTGTTCAATTTTTCCACGTAGAATATTCACCATTTTCACTTGATGAATCTAAATAAATAAAAATCGAGCCTCAAATTTTGACATTCAATAACTTTTTTATGTGTGCACCGAATTTGATGATTTTTTTAGTTGTGTTCGTTATGTTCAGTATCAGGTCTATGGCCTATCGAATTCATAATCCGACTTCAGGACTCTTTACTAAGGTCCTTCAAAGTTTACATGTAATCCTTTTGCTTTCTCTGCTGAGGTTATCATATATTAGTATCGAATAGTGAATAAATTTTCTTGTTTCCTGGTCCAATATCCGTTCGTGTATTTTCTATCATCTCCATTTTGTGTAATTCTGTCATATTCACAGAGTTAATCTGAGTAATCTTTATTTTCCTCTTCAGTCTGATTTTCGTTCATCAACTGTTATAATTTATTTAGTTCATTTATAATTTAATTTATTGAGTAATCTCTATTTTCCTCTTCAGCCTGATTTTCGTTCATCAACTGTTATAATTCATTCCATAACTGCTTTCTCACTTCTCAGACATAGTTGATACTGATTGGTGCAATAAATTTATGTTAATATGATTGTTGTGATGTCTGTTTGTATTCTCTGAGCTTTTTAAATTACAATTGATTTTTTTCAGATTTCTGAATTCAATAATACGTAGAATCTGCAATGATTTTCTTGAGAATTAGTATTTCATTCACATCATTGAATTTAATGCTTCATTTCTGTAGAATGATTGTCTTCAACAGATAAATTTATTTCTTAATAAAATTGTTGAATAGTGACAATATTGAAATGAGATCAAGTATGTTGAAACTATATTTTCCGATGTTTGAATCATATAGCATGATTCAAGCTGATATCAATTTGTTTAATAGTCTTCATTGTAGAATGAATCTATCTTCTTGATTCATCGAACAAAAATGGTGCAATATAGTCGATTATTTGACATGTATTTTCACCGTCATCGACACTTTTAATTTTTAAACAATAAGTACTCTTGAACTGATCAGCTTCAAGTCGAATTCTCCATAGCAATATCATTATTCATTTTGATAAAAACCTTTATTTTTCAACACACATACCTTACATCTTTTAAAATTATTATGGATGTATCAACACAGTTGTCTATCAATTTTCCCGTTTCTGGGTCCTATAGACGATCATGAACTCATGAACTATATCAATGATCATAGAGATAACGATTCAATAAAACCACAGAATTGGTAACCACATCATTGATTCCTGGGGTCCATTTCATGAGAAAATACTTACTGATAATATAAGTGGTCAGCTGGTTATTGGAATGGGAAATAACTAGAATGTTACTTTCTTCAGCTTGTTACTTTCCTTGCACTATTAAAATAGATAAGGAAAGTATTGCTTTCCGAAAAAAAATTGAGGTACCCTAATTTCTAAATTTCTATATGTTTCAAAGTCCAAAAAAGTAGTTTTTGGGTATTGGTCTGTATGTGTGTGTGTATGAGTGTATGTGTGTCTGTGTACACGATATCTCATCTCCCAATTAACGGAATGACTTGAAATTTGGAACTTAAGGTCCTTACAATATAAAGATCCGACACCAATAATTTCGATCTAATACAATTCAAGATGGCGGCCGAAATGTAGAAAATGTTGTGAAAAATAGGGGGTTTGCGATTTCCTCGGAAACAGCTTCAACGATTTTGATTAAATTTATACCTTAAATAGTCATTGATAAGCTCTATCAACTGTCACAAGTCCCATATCTGAAAAAAATTCAGGTGTTCCGCCCCATTTATGCAAAGCTGGATTTTAGATTCCCAATTATCATGCTTCAGATACATTTTGAACGAAAAATTTCAAGTGAAAAAGATTGAGCATTAAAATCTCTACAATTGATGTACAGTAACATTTTCACCTAAAATTGAAAATAAGCTCGATATTCAGAGAATGTAATTATTCAATTGCAAACTTTTGGCAACTGTTGATTCTATTAAATCATCCACTATGAAGAGATAGCAGACCTCGTGTGTCTCCAGCGTTATTGTCCTGTCACCAGCTGGCTCAGATCTTTGAATAGAGATGCGCGTGAACACCAGCGTTGGGTGATCGATTTTCATAACGGCAAGGAAAATGTTGAATGAGTGCGCTACATCAGATTTTTTTCTCTCATACAACAGGGCCAAGGGCGTCGTCACCATTGGGGGAACAAGAAGGACGATTTAATTCAATAATATCTCAAGTATGAAAATATCGCCCAATATTTCATATGGGTAGCAAGCAAGAAGCAATCTAAATCAACGGAAAGTTAGTTCTAGCACATCTCGAATTATGGGGTTTATCATTGACAGGCCCTGAGTGTACAAATAAAACTCACATAATGTGTAACATCCGATAAACTTCAGTGTTCTGTTCCATATGTGTACTCATTGTTTCACATAATCATGTGTAGCTCTATGATCGTACTCATAACCATAATAGTATAGAGTTCCATAACCATCATACTATAATCATAACTATAACCATCCCACAATTTCTTCATCTGTGACAAAACTCACTGTACTTCAGTTATGATCCTTGACACTATACTGTAATGACATTGTGTTCAAAACTGCAACATTCCTTATAAAAATGAATGCTTCCCATCTTACCAATGTTGACAATTATTGGAAGTGAGGGAATCACACGTTCCAAAAAACCACATTCAGGAGAAAACACTTCCCAAATCATCTCCACCACATAACTCTGTACAAAAACCATTTCACGCGTGAAATTTCAGTTGCGCATTCCATTTTTCGAGAATCGTCGACGGTCTCTCGCTCCCTCTCGCTTTCTCTCACTCTTTATCTCTTTCTCTCTCAAACTCTCTCTCTTACGCTCTCTCTCACGCACTCTCTCTTACTCTCTCTCACTTCCTGACACACTTTCTCTCACTCTCTCACACTGTCACTCTCTCAATCAACCTCAACCAATCTATCTTACTCTATCTCTCTCACTCTCTCTTACTCTCTCTCACTTCCTGGCACACTTTTATTTACTCTCTCACACTGTCTCTCTCTCTCTCTCACACACACTGTCTCTCTCTCTCTCACAATCTGTCTTTCTCTATCTCTCTCACTGAGAGAGAGTAAGTGGGGAGGTAGTAAGTTTGGTAGAGAGTTAGTGGGGAGTGTAAGCTATTGTATATAAGTGTATAAGCCAGTATATATTGTAATCTACATAAATAAAGTACTCAATCAATCAATCAATCAATCACTCTCACTCTCTCTTACTCTATCACACTATTTCCACTATCTCTCTCACTCTCACTCTCTCTCTCTCTCACACTGTCTCTCTCTCACTCATTCTCACTCCCTCACTCACTTCTACTCTCTCATTCTCTGTCTCCCTCTCACACTCTCTCTCACTCCCTGTCACACTTTTTCACACTCTCTCACCCTATCTCTCCCACTCTCTTTCACTCTCTCTCTTTCTCTCCCACTCTCTTTCACTCTCTCTCTTTCTCTCTCTCTCTCTCTCTCTCTCTCTCTCAATCAAGTACTCAAGTACTCTATCAATCAATCAATCAATCTCTCTCTCTCTGAGAGAGGTTATATATGAGGTTATATGAAGTTATATGAGGTTATATGAGGTTATATGAGTAATGAGGTTATATACTTATTTTGACTCACTTTGAATTTTTTTAATTATTCCTAACTTACTTTACTTATTATTTCTTCTTTTGTACATTTAGAATAATTTTTTTTTTATTTATCAATTTATTATCATTTTGTAATCTCGCAATGTTGTATGTTATAAAAGCAATAGGTTTTTCAAGACCTGGCATGTGATAAATAAATCAATCAATCAATCTCTAAATCTCTCCCAATCTCTATCTATCCTACTCAATCTATCTCACTCTCTCTCACTCTCTCACTCCATCACACAACTTTCACTCACTCTCTGTCTCTCACTCATTCTCACTCACTTGTACTCACTCTCTGTCACTCTCACTGTCTCTATCTCCTTCACACACACACACTCTCACTCTCTCTTCCTCACTCTCACGTAGAGTTGCGCGAAACTTATCCAGTAGACCAGAAAATAGCCCGAAATCTAGCTTGAAGTCTGTTTGATGCGCGCGCAATTCAACACTCAGGCTCAACCGAAATCCTTTTTGCCGCGACGCCTCAAATCGTATTAGGTTTCGTCACATTCGACTCCCGGGATGCAATTCCCCATCCGGGTCTCATTCTATCGAGAATGCCACAATCAACTTCAAACTGTCAGTATCTGTTCAATATGGAGCATTGAGGCTGTACGGAATACTATAGCTGACAGTTCGAAGTGGATCCCATCGACAGCTCTCAGAGCTACCGCAGAAAAGTCCTCAACTTTTATCACACCGAACTTTATACAGCCAATCAAAATGTGTATCCAGTCGATCGAAATACATGCAGTATGATACAGCCGTCGATCAAAACGAATGCGTACCAAAAAGTGAATCACGAAAAATTCCAACAAGATACAAGATTTATGACGTCATGAATACAGAACGGTGGGTTCATCGCTGAACTGAGTGAATGAACTACATTTTTTACGAGCCACTCATTCTTTAATATATATTAGGTTGAGTGAGGACTTCCTCATCTTCCATTTTATATGCTGTAAGACTCAGTTTGAACTGTCACCGTTGGTTTAGTGTGTAGAATTGATGCTAACAATTTAGAGATGCTGGCAATTCAGAGTGATACGAGCAATCGTCCTGATAAGCTGCTTTTTGTCTGCTATCAAGAAATACTTCCATGGAGAGTTCTTTTCTTTTCCCCAAAAAATGGAGTAGAGTCGGATGTATATACAGTCAAACCTCTCTATAACGAACCTCCACTTAACGAAATCCTCTACACAACGATTTTTTATCTGGTCCCATGACATTTCAGAGTTTTTGCTTCTTATTTACCTCTATTTAACGAATTTCGGACCTCTCAACAACAAAGTTTTCTCTTGACTCCAACATACATTCTTGCTTTTGTCACACATTTCAATTCTTTGAACTGACTATGATGATGATGATGAACCTGAGGAAAAGAATCCGTCAGATCAAGAAGTTCTAGAGGCTTTCAAAATTATCAGGCAAAGATTAAAACTGAAAAATAGTGTACCAGACATGTCCGACTGTTTGAATAAATGTGAGTCCCGGGACTGATCCCGGGATTGGCAGAATCAGTTTCATGCTAACCAATTGTTCCTCCTCAATTACATGTCCAGTAATAGTGTGTGGAGGTGAAAAAGGGTTCATTATAGAGGGAGAGGATATTATTGAAATGGAAAAATACTTAGGAATAATATTAAAATTGAACATTCTATTCCTATAAATGTTTTCAAGATTAAGAGTAACTTCTCCCAAAAGCTGAACCACTACTGAATGAAATTTTGTAGAGCCAACTATATTTATTTACTTCAACTAGATATTCTACTAATCTCATGATAGAAAAAGAGAAGATATGAGGAATTAAGATAGTGGATAAATGGTGTTTGTTTATTCCTGATTTATTAAGTCTTTTCAAAGTTTTGAGTGCATTTTAAGAAAATGACATCAGCTTTATTGCAAATATTGCGCCGTCTAGATTGATAATTGGGGTGTTGTGTAAACAGAAACAAATGTAGAGACATAACAACCGATCAACAACCATTCTGCGAATGATGCGAACCAATAATGCGAATTCTATCTAGCCGGAACAAAGTACAGTATATTATGTATATAATACATACAATACAATACAGGCTGTGCCTGTAGAATAAATTAGTCAAAAACTTAGAACAATATGGTTATGCAAAACTCATATTCATCTCCGTCAATGTATTCTATATCGAATTGTTTTTGGAAAAATACAGGTTTTTTAATCCCGAAAATCCCGGGATTGACGCTGAAAAATTCCGGGATTGTTAGTTATCAAAAATTGACCGGGATCCCAGGATTGACATCCCTACTTGTTAGACATGGCAATGTAAGATGTATTGAATAAATATCAAATATCTTCTTCAGTAATCAACTCCTTATAATAATTGAAACTCATTTTGAAGTATTTGAAAAATTTTAATTTAGTAATTGACTTCAAGTTATCTGTTCATTTCACTCTGTTGACTCTATATACCATACACACGCAATTTCACGAATCCATAGATCTCAACATGGAAAAATGCGAATACATTTAAAAAGGTAAAGTTAGAGGTAATGCTGACGGTGATACGGGTTCTGACACAAACTGAAAAATAATGATGCACTATGGCAACACAATTTCAAAATCTCATCCAAATTCAATCCACTGATTGTTAGAACGGCACTACAAAGCAGTCTGTCACCTTAGATATGGATGAGCTGTACAACACTCCACTACTGCACCAATGTCATTGATCATTGACAACAGCTTGCTAAAAGGCCCCACTACTCAAACATTTCATGAATAAATATCGCCATTTCTCAGCTCTGCACTCACAAAGCGAGCGAGTGAGAGAGAATATACGAGAGAGAGATAGAAATTGTTGGAGAGTCAGAATTAGAGATAGAAAGTGTTTGAGAGAGACAGAAGAAGGAAGAGAGTGAGTGAGAGAGGAAGTGTGTTACTGTTGGCCTAATGGAGCCGGATATGCATGCGTGTACCGAATGCCGTCTTCAGAATTTTTAATGCCCTTTTAACAAAATCTAGAGATTGAAAATGAAAGACCCGCACGTCACTGGTGTAGTGTGGGTTGCCTACTCTTTGCAAGCGACGGCGCTTTGCTCTTCTACACTGTCATTAGCAAAGTTGCTCTAAAACTCCAGTGTTTATCGCTTTATTATCGTCTGTCTGTTGTTGGATAGCTTTGTTGTTTGATGTTTCACTGAGATCAATTACAGTTTGTCAGTACTGGTTCAATGTAAAGCATTGATGTTATTTAGAAGGCATGCTGACAGTTTTTAGATGAATCTCACAACAGTTTTAATCTGTTGGTGACGTCACTGTGCCAGAAGGGACATGGAATTATGAGAGAGCTCCGAAATATTGAAGTGATTGTAACTTAGAGAAAACTTCGAGAATATATAATTAATTCGTAGAACGTTCTCTTAATAATGTGTCTTCATAACCGGATGGAATTATAATAATCATTCCATGAAATTATTAAATTATGGAAAGACTATAAAGTCTAATCAATTTTGGAGTAATATCATAGCCACCTCTAATATAAGGCCGCGGCCTACGATATTGCAACGTCGAAGCGTAGGCCTAGAATCTAATACATGATTGGTGAAAAAGATCAGCTGGTATTTTCAAAAATATTTTTCACCAATCATGTATTAGATTCTAGGCCTACACTGCGACGTTGCAATATCGTAGGCCGCGGCCTTGTATTAGAGGTGGCTATGGTAATATACATAACGAACTGGGACTTGTTAATCATTGTTCATTATTATTTACTATCCATCACAGTATCTGATAGTAAGACGATTTAACAAATCAAGTTATTCAAGTTATTTTACTTTTGTACACCAGTTTTGCACCATTATTTGCTGTAATGATGAGTACTAGTTTAGTGATTGAATTTTGGAAATCTGAATAAAGATGATTATTCGTGATAAACCCTCTTGAACTCCTTGATTTGGAGACTCAACTTAATTTAATGTATGCTGTTACAAGTGGAATTGTATATGAACCATTCAATAACTTATCCAATATTTGGATTACTCCGCTATTACATAAATGGAATGAATAATGAAGATCACTCCTTATAAGAGCATAATTTGTTACTTAACAGATAACATCACAGCTGAAGGCTGTAGAAATATCTTTATATATTATAATGGTTATAATGTATTATAATTTCCACTAATGTAACAATCTGAATAGAAGGAAGTGTGTTCAAATAATTGTATAATTAGGTTCAAAAAGCTCTTTACATTTTTGTCCTGTAGTGAGATTCTCTCAATCAATTACAATTATCCGTTGAATGATGATTGCCAACCTTCGAAATGGAGGCGGCACCTAAAGAAGGAGAATCCGTTGAATAGGAATGGTCATATCCATATAGATTGCTGACAGTTCAAAGTGAATACAAAAATACTTACTCAATACCATACACATTATTATCTGAATATAGGCAAGGATGTACTCAAATTATGGAACAATCTTTCGGTTCCCAGATCTTCACTTACTCTCCCATGAAAAATCCACTGTATCCACACAGACTGATGGTAAAATAACAGAAGCATCCAACCCCGAACATCAGTTACGTTCTGGGAGGATGTCGTCGAGTTCATTTGTTACACACGTCGGTTTGCCGCCGGTGCACGAGTGTAGAGTGTAGAGTGTACCGGCATCTCAATTTATTCTCAATAGAGTTCTCTGAAGCTTGAATGCGAGCGAGCGTTTTCGCACTTACAGCCGAGTTGCAGCTCGTGAAAAGCTTCTTATGCAAGTGTAGGGAAGGTTGCGTTAGGAGGGAATGTGGTGGGAGGGTGTGGTTGTAGGGTTATGGTGGGAGGGGTGGCTGAGTGAGCTATGAGACGGGGAGGGAAAAAGAAAAACGAAAAGAGACCCAGATTTCTTCATGTTTATAACATTACTCATCCCAGCGTTGGGAATAATAAAAATCTGGTGTGGTACAATCACACAACTCTCCTTGCCGTTATGAAAATGAATCACCTGACGCTAGTGTACACGCGCATCTTAAGTCTACTATTCAAAGATTTGAGCCAGCTGGTGACAGGACAATAACGCTGGAGACACACATGAGGTCTGCTATCTCTTCATAGTGAATGATTAAATAGAATCAACAATAATAATTTGCAATTGAATAATCACATTTTCTCGAATTTAAAGCTTATTTTCAATTTTAGGTGGAAATGTTACTGAACATTAATTGAAGAGATTTTCATGCTCAATCTTTTCCACCTGAATTTTTTTGTTCAAATTGTACCTGAAGCCTGATAATTGGGAATCTGAATTCAAACTTTGCATAGATGAGGCGAAGCTCCTGAAACTTTTACAGATATGAGACTTGTGGCAGTAGGTAGAGCTTATCAATGACTTTTTTAGGTATGAATTTGATCAAAATCGTTAGAGCCGTTTTCGAGAAAATCGC
This sequence comes from Nilaparvata lugens, assembly GCF_014356525.2. Classification (NCBI taxonomy): domain Eukaryota; kingdom Metazoa; phylum Arthropoda; class Insecta; order Hemiptera; family Delphacidae; genus Nilaparvata; species Nilaparvata lugens. The sequence continues at coordinate 17,635,796 of NC_052505.1, read as the reverse complement.
GGAAAACCCTGTTTTTGACAACATTTTCTCCATTCTAGACGCCATCTTGAATTGCATTTGATCGTGATTGTTCGTGTCGGATACTGTGAGGACCTCAAGTTCCGAATTTCTAGTCATTCCGTTGATTGGGAAATGAGATATCGTGTACACAGACGCACATACAGTCATACACACACACACACATACAGACCAATACCCAAAAACCACTTTTTTGGACTCAGGGGACCTTGAAACGTATAGAAATTTAGAAATTGGGGTACCTAAATTTTTTTCGGAAAGTGATACTTTCCTTACCTATGGTAATAGTGCAAGGAGAGTAAACACGAAAAGAGACCCAGATTTCTTCATGTTTATAACATTACTCATCCCAGCGTTGGGAATAATAAAAAGTGGGAGTATTCACTTATGATAGAAGTTTCTTATTTCGTTTTTTATAATTATGGAGTATGACTGATATTTCTGAATGAAGTATCAAACTATTTTCCTATTAAATAAAAAGACCAAAAAATTGTCAAAAACTACATGATTCTATAAATAAAATTGATAGTTGGAAAGACCGGTTCCGGTTGGTACACCATAATTCGACACATTAGTTCTGAAAAATCTAGAAGGAAAATTGAAATGTGGGCTACCAGGTGCACGAGATTAATAATTTTAGAATCTATGTGAAAAATTTGGAGATCTAAATCTTTTCTGGCATGCAATCCACGAGTTGACATGTGATTGTCAATCTTTGATAAACAGAAAGTTTACAAAGAAATTGGTAATGGTGTAACAACTGAAACCAGTCTTTCTAACTATCAATAAAATCTGTGGTCTAGACAATTTCTTAGTCTCCTTATTCAATATGAATAATTATCACAATATTAACTTCTCAACTACTAAAAAAGTGAATCTATTTTCCTAATTCATCAACCTATGGAGTAAATAATGTTTCAATGAAGGTTTCAGAAGAAGTTAAAATTCAAATATTTTCAAAATAAAGACAGAATTTTCTTGTTTGGTTTCGTATTTGAAATTAAATTCATAGGATAAATTCAAGATTCTGATTACATTTTTTTGGACTTGGCATTGTGTGTAAATCATAAGCTCTACATAACTTCTAGACTATCTATTGAAAATTAAGGTTAAAATCAGTTTTGGGCGAATGCCTGTTGTTTACACCTGGATTGTATCCATTGTCTTTGAATAGATAAATGAATGATATGGAGCGAGAGAGGAAGAGACTGTGCAGTAAGGGTGAAAATAGTGCCAAAAAAGGGTCCAGTGATAAGGGAGAGAGAAAATGGTGATATGAGAAGGAGATTCATGAAAGTTGACAGTGAATCTTGATAAAAGTGGAGCTGGTAGAGATGAATGCTAGCTGCTAGCTCTGGTTGAAGATTGATGCCACACCATATTTACAGGAAGATTATATTAAAATGTTACAGGAAGAGTATATTTTTATCAGCATAGATCACAATCAGATCATGCTAGCTAATCCCACATAATTTTACATTAAATATCAGTTCAGCCACCTTATCAATTTTCAAGATTGTGAATCTATATAAATGAAAATCGAGCCTCAAATTTTGACATTCGATAACTTTTTTATGTGTGCAACAAATTTGATTATTTTTTTAGCTGTGTTTGTTATGTTCAGGAACAGGTTTATGGCCTATGAAATTTATGATCCGAATCAGGACTGTTTCCTACGGTCCTTCAAAGTTTACATGTGATCCTTATGGGAGAATATTTGTGAGCTGGCTACACACAGGAATAAAAATCAGCTGATGTATTGCGTCATCCAACAGCCGTCGGTAGGTCTCGTTTTCTATTTCTATTTCTACTGAATCACAAAATTTTAATAATAATGCTGCGGTACGAACGACGTCCAAACTTGGGTCGTAGAACTCGAAATTTTGTCAATTTAGAATATGCACAGGAAAATCAGCAGCACGGAGATACACCATTCAATTTCCCAGCAAGCTGCATTCAACTGTATCTAGAAATACAAACTGCTGCACAATCAACTGAGCACATAGGAAGTCCATATTAAGATATGAATGTAAATACTGATTGTTGTATAATTTTCATAAAAATATAGTGCATCAGATTAAGCTATGGCTAAGCACACCTGAGGAGGCGCGGCTTGTTGATACAAAGTGTTGATCTTATGGAGATTGCCTTATCACACCTTCCCACACCATGCGCGATTTAGTGTGTGTGAGTTCTTCCATTCAAACCAATAAGCAAGAAGCACCTGGATGCAAAATGCCGCATCACGCCTCCTCAGATGTGCATACAGCTAAAGTTTGTCATGAGATGCATTAACTATTTGGCGGTACAAAGATCGCCGGGCCAGCTAGTTTATGATAGAGCTGATACTATAGGCTTTAGAGCTGATATAAAATATAGGACCGGTTTCGGTTATTACACCATTGTCAATCTCTGATAAACAGATTTCAGAGATCTCATAGTTTATCAGAGATTGACAATGGTGTAATAACCGAAACCGGTCTTCCTATAATCAATAAATCAGTGTTTTTTTTGACAATTTCTTAGTTTTTTTTCATTCAATATGAATAATTACCACAATATCAACTTCTCAACTACACAAAAAGTGAAATAGAATTGACATTATAATGGAGAGAGAAAATCTTTTAACCAATCGGATTTCATGAATTTTCATGAAGTTTTCCTTATTGTTGTTGTAATAGGGAGCATCCAAAAGTAGATTCACATTTTCCTTATTGAAACTTTGTAAATTGCATCCCTTGTAAATCTTATTATCGTATTACAGATTTTCTCATTTGAAACAGACACTTATTTCTGTATACTAAAATTGAATTGTGAAATTCATTTGAACTGTCAGTGCTCTAGTGAAAATAACATCACTGCTTCCCATTCGAACAGTACTAACAGTTTTTACTATTGTGTTTTAATTTTGTAATTTCTGAAATAGAAGTCTATGGATTTTCTGTTGAAATTCTGTGATGTGGAAATGGACCAAAATCATCACTAGGAAAACTCCGAATTGAGACATCTTGATCAACCAGAGTGCTCGCGAAAGATGAGGAAGCAAGTTTGATTAAAAAGCTGAGGAAAGAAAAAAATCCGACAAGAAAATCATTCCTTATTCACTTTTCGACAAAGTCATTCTTGTTCTTTGAAATGTTTCCGTTTGTAAAGTGATATTGCCAGCCGAAATGCGTTATATTCTGAAATAAATTTATGAAACTCGTTATTAGCTTTTTGAATGAATAAGGATGAATGGGATGACGTGGTAAGAATCACTACGAACTGTCAGCACTACATATGTATAACGTCAATGCTTCTAGTTCAATCAATACTGACAGAATGAACTGGATCACACTGAAGGAACAGCTGGAAAGGACTTGAAAAACTCGATGAAAGACTTTTTTTAATTAATCAAACAAACAAACGCGGATGTATTCATCTTCTAGCAATGTGATAAAATTTCCCAATGTAGCCTACATCTCAGCTCTCGTATTCTCTCATCAAATTAGCTTATTGTGCGTATTCCGTATCATTGAAGGATTCTTTTTCCCTTTGAGTTATTAATTTTAATGTTGAGCTGGGATACAAGTCCTGATTCTCGATCATCATGAGTCTGAGATAAGTCCAGAAGTCTCTTTGAAATTATGACAACATAATATCTCATGTTTCTCTCGTGGTATTCAAAGAACTATGATATTTATCCATCTATTTGAATGTACGTTCAATACATTATTATATGAGCTTCTGCAGCTGTGGACAGAGGCGTAGCGAAGGAGAGGTTTCCAGATTACAACCCCCTCCATGAGCCTTGAAAGGGGGCCTATAAATCCAATGCACTATATTCAAATGCCCTTAAATATTTAATTTCAACTACAATATTGTTTTCTGAATGTTATAAACTATCGAACTCATTCAAATGATTTGCTTTTGGTTAAGAGAAATAACAATCTCATAGGTATAGTGTATTGGAATCATAGAGAAACAATTGCTTAAGTAGATATCCCATGGTTTAGGGAATTTATGTCGCAACTTTTACTGTTATCTCAAGCCGATTACTGTCGATTATTGTCAATTTTCACTGTTTTGTTGGGGTGATAGTGTATGAATGGCACAATTTGAGAGACTACCAGCGTCACACAGCTGCATAGAAAAGAACTACATGAACTATCGGCTTGGGATAACAGTAAAAGTTGCGACATAAACGCCCTATACCATGGGATATCTACTTATGCTATTGTTTCTCTATGGTTGGAATAAACCGTCTTGTTCATGCCTAAAATGTGTAATCTAAACGTCCATGAAACACAACAAAAGCAAAGTTACAATAGAAAAAATCAGGCTAAAATACACTGATGGAGGAATTTTTTTCAACGAATTTCAGTTATGATATATGATTTTAAACCGCCATGACGAGCTGAGAAGAATGAGCTGTAGTACGAGGAGATCTGATAATTTTGTCAAAAGTTAAAAGTGTTTGAAGTTTTGAACCTTGACTTATCCTTATGACGTACCCCCCACTAGGAAATACTGAAATTGAATGTTTCTAACGGGTGATTCTCATAGAGAATAACCCTAGTGAGATGATTCCAGCCGAAATATGTATTTTTTTGTTAGTAAGGCCTTGAAAAGGCATTATAATTAAAAATTTTTATTTTGGCTGTAGGACATGATTTTATATTTTTGGTTGTATTCCCCCTCCCCCACCTACTAAATCAGAAAATTCCTAAGAAATACTGTTTAAAATTAATTGTTCTTTCACGTGATGTCTGATTTTTCATCTATACTAGAAAACTATTCATGTTGTATATAGGGTAGAAGTGGTAGGTTTGCATAATTTTGAAACCCCCTCAAAATATACCCCTTTTTTGAAAGGTCGTAGCTACGGAACCAAAATTGGTAGGATCCTGCGCGACCACTCAATTTATTGAAAATTTAATCATCTTAAATTTTGTATGAAATGATTTTATCCAAAAACTCAAAGTTTCCGAGATTAAATTGAAAAATTGAAAAAGGTCCGAAATTTTAGGGGTTTTAGGGGGTTTTGGGGGTGAAGCCGCCCTCTGACGTGTCAGAAAATTTTAGATTCGAATTCAGCGCCCCACAATACATATAACAGGATAAACCGTCGAGAAAAATTCTTTTGGGGCTGTTTCCTGGAAAACGACTATTTTGCTGGACTAATTATTCATTCTTCAATTTTGAAATATGATTTAAATAGTTATTTGTGCAACTAGTGCGCAAAGTGACAGTTTGCTGCACCGAAAGAAACGTTTACGCCCGAGCCGTAGGCGAGGGCGGAATGGTTTCTTGAGTGTAGCAGAGGAACTTTGCGCACGTATTTCACATTAAGTTTTTCCTACAGTTACCATTGAATAATTATGAGAAGTGGTTGATTATGGGTAAAATGATGGCTGAAATCCATCAAAGGTTTGTCTGTATAAATTAATAAAAACTTTAATTTATTTTAAACTTGATAATCCAATTGAAAATTAATAATCAATATTTCATTCAAATTAAAAATTAAATTAATCCAATTAATTTGAAAATTTTAATAAATCTTAATTTCTAAAACTTTAACCGGCTGCTGTGCAACCGGGCCTTAAGAATAAGAATAAGAATAAGAATATTTATTTGCTATTAAATACAACACTGTACAATAGGCATCGTCAATTTGTTTGAAAAAGAACAAAATACAATATATACACATATCTAATCTATGCTGTCATTGATTGTCACTAGGCATGTCAGTGCAGTTCATATATTCATTTAAATCATAAAATGCTTTTTCTTTCAGCCACTTGCAAATAACTGCCTTATATCTTGGTTCCGGTAGTTGTCTAATTCTCTGGGGCATCTTATTGAAGATTCGAAACTGCTGGAACTTGTGACTCATGAAGGTCTTGTTGAGACGGATATGAGGTGTTGTCAGGAACGAACGCTGTCTTGTTGCGTAGCTGTGAATCTCCTCTTGTCGTATGAAGTTGGTTTCATTTTTTCTCATGTGCATCAGATTACAAAATATGTACATGCATGACAGTGTCATTATCTGAAGATCTGGGAAGGCTTGTCTGCATGATTCATCATTCCTCAGACCAACGATGCATCTAATTGCCTTTTTCTGCCATACAAAAACCCTCTTCATACCACTGCAGTTCCCCCATAGGCGAAGTCCATAGCTCAAGTGAGAATGAAATAAACCGTAATAGGCTGATATCAGCACTTCTTTACTGACACAAAGCCTCAGAGCGTATAAGCTGCGGGATAGTTTTTTACAAAGGAAATCAATTTGATTGGTCCAGCACAGCTTACTGTCTAACATGACTCCTAACAATTTCACAGGGTTCATATAATTCTCATACCGTTCACTAGATGTATTTCTCAATGAGAATATTATATTTTCACATTTTCTCTCATTCAATGCCAAGTGATTGGCTGTGTACCATCGCTTTGAACTCTCTGAAGCATTGTTGAGTTGACTTAAAACAACGTTCTCATTCTTATCAATGCTCAGAACGGTGGTATCGTCAGCATATAATACTGAATAAGATGGGACATTCACACTGTAGTCATTGATATAGACAATGAACAAAAACGGGCCCAGTACAGATCCTTTCGGAACGCCTGCTTTTGTGAATCTAGGAGCTGAATAATTATTATCGACTCTGACTATTTGACTTAGTATTAAGAGTGCGCAAAGTAATACTTTGCGCACTAGAGCGGAAAAGTGATTCTTTGCGTTCTGTAATCAGTGCAGCAATGCTCACTTTTCAACGTAACTGTAAGAAAAAATATGAATACGTTTTTATACGCTAGACGGAGTGCTAGAAAGTGAAATTTCTCTACAACAAAACTGTCATGATATCAATCAAAGTAACCGAATGGAAAGACTCAAAATATACTTCTTCTTTTATGCTTGAGAATAATCGGAAACGAGTTATTCCAGAGATAAAACTTCTGTAGTACTTACATGACGATTTACTTCCTAATCCTTCAACCTGGTATAGAATGTTATTTTTGTGGGCGAAAAATAAAAATTCCAGACCAAACTGAAATATTCACCAAGTGTGCACAAGGCACCTGATAAGCTATGTCAAATTGCCTGGCTCAACTTTGCTTGTCGAAAAGTTGGAAGTTTTGACGTAGAAAAAGATTGCGGGCGTTGATTGGGGTAAATTTCACCGAGGCAATCAGAATAGATGTCGAACTAATTAGAAATTAATCTGTGAAATTCATGTTGTCCACCGCACACCCTATCAAACTCTTGAGTTTCACACCAATCTGTCAGCATGCCTTGATAAATAACAGCAAAGCTGTCCATTCAACTAATGTTGACAGATTGAAGTGGAGTCACTATACCTGTATATATAAAGTTGTATGGCTGGGTTAACAGTTTGAAATGAATCTTACTATACCTATATAGCAGTCTGGCAGTGTTGCAAACTATGTAATGGAGTGACGTGATCAAGTTTACAACGTCAGAGTGGGACGGCGAAAAAAGCACCGTCAAAGTGGGGTTCTCCCGAGGTGGGTTGAGTGACGTCATGGTTTGACAGTTTTTGATGATGGTGAGGGCGGTAGAAGGTAGGTAGTGGAAGGGAAGGGAGGTATCAAACTTCAAGAGCAGATCGGTGAAGGGCTAATTATTATCGAAAACCGAGTTTGAAGGTAACAAATTAGAGACCGGTGGCCTCCACCGCAACACACCACCAATAAACCGCATACCATACAGAGATCGTCTCTGATTTACAACATACCTGGACAGATCGTGTAGCATACTGAGATTCACTTTTAACTGTCAGCATTTTTCATGGATGGAATTGTTGCAACTCGTTCAACTCATACTGACAGATAAAAGCGAATTTTACAATGGATTGTGTAGGTGTTTGTTTAGCTTAAAACTGCAAACTGTAAACTTGAAACTTTAGTTCCAAGCAACAATGCTTTTTATTTAGCTAATTTTGATATCTTTCAGTGTATTTCAATATGCTACATTATATGTGTATCAGGAAGTTTCTATGATATTGCAAACAAAAATTCATACTGTTAATTTCAGAATACACCACCACTATATAAATAGTATAGGATTAGTTCATGGAATGCTAGAGGAAATGGTATAACGAAAGCAAATGATTTGTGATGTAGAGAAGGATAGTGAATCCAAAGCTATCTAACCATAGTTAGTATTCATGTCATGGGAAGGAAGTAACCAAGAAAAAGTAGAATGTGAGAGATGGGAGAACACAAATATAGGAGAGAACATAATTAACAAGGATATGAGAACAGCATTGAATAGTGTAGGAGATAGATGTGAGGATAATTACAAGTAAAGAGTGGTGTAAAGGAGAGGAGAAGCGTGTGAGAGGAACTTTAGTGGTGAAGGGGTACAGAAGATAATGAAGAAGAAGGAAGAGGACTACTTCTCATAAATAAAGAAAAAGGAAGTTTCAAGACTAATGAAGTACTGAAAGGAATGATAAAAAAATGGTAAGAGAAGAAATTACTTGTAAGGTGACTTGAGACTTGTGTGAGCTTTTAGTGACATGTGCGTAATTTGATGGTGGAAAATTCTCGAATTTTGGAAAAAAATTATATATTATTTTATGTTAGACAGGGAAAGAAGCGAAGAGATGCCTGTAAACCAATAAGATTGAGTGGAAGGAGAAGTAAAAGTAGAAGAAGACAGATAGAATAAAATAGCTATTTATGTATTGAGAGCGTAACGCGCGACTTTAGCGCTCGCGCAAAACAGTTATCATGCTACGCGAAGCGGTGCGTGATAATTTTGCAAGAGCAATAAAGAAGCATTACGCGCGAATTACATATAATTTTTTTTCTACAACTGCCCAAACCTGTTAAATTACCTATTTCTGCGGAGTCACAATTACCGACTTTTTAGGTTAAGATCTGACTTTTTGGCGAGCTGCTTACCATCAGCTGATTAACGAGCATAGAGAAACTCTTCTGCGCATGCGCGAATGATCAGCGAGCGTAAAGAAAATCTACTGCGCATGCGCAGATGGTTAGCAAGCGAAAAAGTAGATTCTTCTCAGAAATAAGCTGTTTTCCGAGGAGAATTGAGTATGTTAATTCTTTCTTTACGCGCAGTTGTAGAAAAAATACTTTTTTATTTGTTGACATGGCGAATTTTGGTCAGTGGTGGAGAAGGAGGAGGAGTTGGAAGAGGTGGTGGAGGAGGAGGACGACGAGTAGGAGGAGGAGGAAAAGAAGATGAAGAAGAAGAAGAAGAAGAAGAAGAAGAAGAAGAAGAAGAAGAAGAAGAAGAAGAAGAAGAAGAAGAAGAAGAAGAAGAAGAAGAAGAAGAAGAAGAAGAAGAAGAAGAAGAAGAAGAAGAAGAAGAAGAAGAAGAAGGAGAAGAAGAAGAAGAAGAAGAAGAAGAGAAGAAGAAGAAGAAGAAGAAGGAGAGGAAGAAGAAGGAGAAGGAAAAGAAGTAGAGAAATAAGAAGAAATTACAGTGAAATTGGAGGGCTCAAACCCTGAACATCCCCACTTGGGCTCAAACACAGTACAACAATATGTCCTTAGTTGCGCATTTGTTGGTCCCCAAAGAGTTCTGTTGAGCGATTCAACTCATACTGTCAGCATTTGTTTGAAGGAAGTCATTGATGTCGTTCATGAGGAATGCTTACAGTCAAAGGGGTAATACATTATGCATACAGGTAGTGCTTGTATACAACTATTGTTGGGTCGACAAAATGCTCATATTATTATACAGTGAGTTTGGCGGCTATTCAAGCATGTGTGAATGGAAAGTTTGTGAATATTGTTCATGCTCAATATGGAGTATGTCTATGATATTGGAGCGAATATTATTATATACTATGGGCGAGATTGGTTTCCCAATACATAGCCCACTCAATTAAAAGTTGGTATCTCAGTTCGTTTATCTTACTGAGCTCGAATTTTATGAGGGTAGTTGCTACTTTGCTTTTCATATTCATACAAATTCATCGCGATTATTATGGATAATTTTTGTATCCTCTTTATACAGAGTGTTTCAGAGATACGGGAAATTTTTAAAGTTAAATAATTTCAAGTGAAACAAATCTCTAAAAATAAGTTCTTCATATCATTCAATAGTAAAAATAATGCCATTCTAAAATAAATAATACCGTAACATTCATTTTTTGAAGATGACATCTTGCAGGTATGTTCCTTTTCTACGCAAACATTCCTGTAGTCTCTTCATCACATTGTCCATGGTTTGACGTAACATTACAACTGGAATTTGAAATTGCTTCAAGAATCTTGGCTTTCAATTCTGCAACAACGGAAGAATTGAAAGCCAAGATTCGAGAAGCGATTTCAAATTCCAGTTGTAATGTTACGTCAACCATGGACAATGTGATGAAGAGACTACAGGAATGTTTGCGTAGAAAAGGAACATACCTGCAAGATGTCATCTTCAAAAAATAAATGTTACGGTATTATTTATTCTAGAATGACATTATTTTTACTATTGAATGATATGGAAAACTTTTGTTAAAGATTTGTTTGACTTGAAATTATTTGAATATCAAAATTTTCCGTTTCTCTGAAATACCCTGTATTTCCTATATATAAAGAAATTGTAAGCAACCCTCTAAAGCAATTGGTGATTTGAATAATATTATGTAATTATTGAAACATGCAAGTCATCATTTTCTAATACTCAATCAGACATTTATATTGATAACTTCGTGTCAGATTGAAGTAGCTGGAGTAAAGATGACGTTTGTTATCAAAATCGATTGACCGTAGAAGTATTGTAATTAAAAACCTAAATCAAGAAATGTAATCTATCCCAATGAAATGAATGTATGAAGGCCGGTTTCCAAGCTCGGGATTTAGCCAATCTCTAGACTTTAAAAAGCTTTTAAAAGTTACAAAATTGGTCGGAAAATTGGTATACCGAAACGTGACATAGTCATAGACATAGTCACGTTTAAATTAAATTTCGAAAAACTGGAAAATTGAACACAAATTGAAATAAAGAAGGGAAAATAGTGTAAAGTTTCAGCTATTTTGAATCATTTAGGGCCGTTTGCACAGTTGAAGCTTAAACTCGATTTGATCAGCTGGTGGCTTAAACTCAAAATAAAACACATTATAACAAATTAGACTTGTTACGGATTTAATCCAGTTTGAAATTAAATTTGATTTGAACTGTCACTGTGCAAACGGCACTTAGGAATGTTTAACTTCGTCAAGGAAAAACGTTTTCCAATATTATAGAAATGAGAAGATTTATTTCGCTGCAACTATTTACTGCGACTATACGCCCGATTTGAAAAGTCAATTTTCTAACTCCAGCTGTTTAAAGTCTAGAACCTACCTAAATCCCATGCTCGGAAACCGGCCGTTAATGTTATTGAACAAGTGATTGTTGCTAAATCAGAGTAATGATGAATACATTGTTCTATGAATTATCAGCTCTGATCAGTATGAGTTCTGTGGCAAATATCTCTCTGCTTTATAGCATTTATTATAAAAGAATAAGTCAATGTTATCAAATAAACAATATTTCAATTAACAATGTTTTTTCATTGCAGGTAAGAACTTACACGACTCCACATCACATCCAGAGATTCAGTTGAGAATCTTCATGCCTTAATAATATGGTGAGTATTTGAAGAAGAAGTTCTTCAGTTCCTACAATATTGAAAGCTTCCTGATATTCCAATTCCACCTCATCATTCATCCATAAATAAGTTAGTTTCTTGGTAGTTTATTGACTATTATTCTATACTATGAATATACGGCTTCAATCTCGACATCTGTTTATTTTTTCTTTTTGAGAATTCGTAGTTTTGAAACTACGTGATTATCAAGTTAAAGTGAATAGAAACTTTAAACATGAGGTATAACGTGAACAGTAGGTAAATAAGTATATAGGTAGGAGCAGTAGTTTTATAGGTGAACAGTAGATTTAAAGTGAAACAGTTAACTTTGAAACGCAGGTATACATCGTGAAGGAGGCAAATTTGATTGGTAGTTATCTAACCTGTAGAGGCTCTCATTGGCCGAGACAAAACACGCCCACGATGGGCGGAGCGTGCATATTGCTGAAAGCCAATAATGTACACTTGTTTGATTCATTAGTTGAAAGAAAATACAGTAGGGTACAACTGTTTAAAGTTACAGGAAAATACAGATTAATTACAAACTTGAGAAGTCAAAAGTTCAGAAACACTTGGAAACGATACGATCTAAAATGAACAACAAAGATTGAGCTGCATAGCAGAAAACAAAACTTCTTTGGTAGTAATAAGTAGTTGACGTTGAAAGCTATTTGAAATATAGGTAGGAATTGTCGATTTTATTCGTCTTTTCTAGACAGTGATGGAGCTACACTATTTACTTTCATATGTCAATAATTGAGAAAATGTGGATGTTTTTTCACTCTGTGTTTAAAGAATTAAATTAGTGTGGAATCTCATAATGGTAGACAACTAATAGTATACGATTCACGATTGTATACAATCATTCTCAGCAAATTAATATTTAGCTACGTTCATATCCTCTTCTGATTGACTAACTAAACACACGTTTTATCCACTATTCTACTGACCCACTATAATATTCTACATAGAACTTCTTCCCGTTCAAATAAAACTGTGTCTGCAACTGAAGCATTCAGAGAGAAAATAATTTTAAAATAAAAACTGTCAAAAAGGATGAATATTAATTTGCATGGTCCACCCGGATACATGAAATGTCTGAAATTCTTTCTCTTTGTAACTGGATATTTTTCAAATATTAGCATAATTATAATTCCACGGTAAATATTCTTTTTCATTAATTTATGCTGAATGGAGATTTTCCTCCTTGAAATCCTGGATTAGACTACAGTAGTTGTTTTCCTGTTCACATAGAAAACTTCATTCCCTATCAAGAATTTCAACGCACATTATGAGGATCCAGAAGGATTTCAAACTCTGTCTAATGAAGAATAACTTTTTATCATTGTTATATGGAGAAAACATAGGTTCTCTGCTCTCATACTATGATGAAACATTCTATGATAAACTCCATTTCAAAATATTTGTAAGAAGCAGTTTATCAAGTGGGGTAAGACTATTGGAAAAGCTTCATTTTATGATTTATTATCAATTCCATCCATTAATTCCAATTCCATTTGAATATGTTTGGAATAAAATGGAAACCATTCGAAAAATTACATTGAAATGCATCCTTATCAATCGCTATTCGATTCATCAACGATGAAATACATTATTTGCTATACGCATTGATGATTAGTATTTCCATCTATAAATCATTAATGTACAACAGTCCAGTATAAGTTATTCAGCAACAAATAAACTGATTGGGTTACTCGTCGGTCCCAGCAGCCTAAAAACAAAAGTTGAGTCATGCTGGAGGCCCTGAAATAGATCAGGTTCGACCTGAAAACTCTGACACCAAACCTGAGCCAGCCAGTTAACACGATATTCTTATTCTCATTATTATTATCATCATAAATAATATTGATTGATTAATTATTACCTCATTATTTACCTCTATTCGTTATTATATACCTCGATAAACATATGAAATCCAATCCTCCACCTGGAATCAGTTTAATACCCCAGCAAAGCTATGATTCTCTTCATTGAATAAAACTAATTTTCAACCGTGATTTATCGCTCTGCCTCAGATTTCAAGCCAAACGCGGAGAATCTTTATGTCTTCCTTTTCCGATAAACCATGTAAAGCATAAATCATTCCACTTGAACTAGTTTGGGTCATAAATTTTGTGAGTTTCCCACTTTTTCAAAACTAATTTTTCATAAAACTTCCTCCGGTTTTCATATTTTTCGCACATCTACCTCCATAGATTCTCTCGTATCATTGTAACTTGTAGCACGAACATTAGAATAGAAATTAATCAAAGTCGAACAAAATATTCAATTAAAGATGAACAATCTGACATTCAAATCGATCACCAGTAATCGAAGAATATAAAATAACTTTAACAAAAGATTGTGTACAAACCATGCAGATAACATAAAATTGTTGAAATAGTTTATTCAACTGTCTTTTCCGCTATTTTTTGTGATCCAGTGAAAACATGGATATTATATTTTAATGAAAATTGTATTAATGGGAGAGTTGAGAAATATCTAGAAAATTTATCCTTGAACTTGATAAGTGTGATGCAAGAATAGTATATAGATCTATACTATAGTATATAGCTTTGTGATCATCATATTATTTCGTAGCACCGTCTTGTGAGCACGAGATGGTTTGTACGATAGATGATGTACGATTACATACAATAAATTATATATTCGTATGCATTGCGAGCGCAGTCCAAATCGTTGGACTACTCATACTATTACCCATACATATTCATTGATTCATTCATCTACCAAATAATTCATCAAATTATCCATTCATCATTGATTCACTCACTTTATTCACTCAATCTTCATTCAATCATTCATTCGTTTCACTCCTGGAATTTCTGATTCTCTGAGTTGAATGAGAGAGAAATTACTTTAGTGATCTCGCTTCTCTATTCATTTTTGGAATAGGCTTCCAATGTCTGTTGAAAATCTATTTATAAAAAATATGGACAAGTATTCAAAGGTTCAAAGAGTCTCACACGTCAACTGAAGCTTATTGTGTGTATAGACAACTATAGTGAGGTCCACGTTATAATGACAGTATTTGATCAACTTTGGTTTTGCTATCCTTGTCTATCATTCCACAAAGCCGGTGTTACTATACTTTTCTAGGTTCGCAACGATGCCAATTATGTTTTTGACAGTGTGGAAATATAATTAATTGATGCAGAGCATCGGCATCGCTTTTCTTCTATCTTAATCCACTGCCATTATAACGTGGACCGCACTATAGTATAAACGAGTATTATAGTATATGCCTACCATTACGAACCAAAAATTATCATCTTAAAACTCCTCTGAGCCCTACTCTTCATTGAGATAAATTTTAATTTTTATACATTTGAAAACTGTGAGCGTTTCTCATAAATGACACTAATGCTCTCCATTCAAACCATGGTATCAATTCCAAGTGAATAACACTTTATAAACTTTAATTTTTTAGTCTAATTTCAAAGTCCAATAAACAAGAAACAGAAGATTATTCCAAATGCAGCCATCATCCATAATAAGACGTTGTTGCAGCGTCTACGATTCACTTTAAACTGTCAGCATTGGTTAAATGGGAAGCATTGATCTGTTCTACATAGAGAATACTGACAGTTTAAAGTGAATATAGTGTAATGCAACATCTGCTGGTTATTAGAACTTGATTTTGTAGGCTATAGAGCGGCAGCCGGTCCCGGTTTTAAGTCCCAATTCCAATATTGAGAATATTCTCGGCTGAGAACTGAGAATTGAGAATATTCTCAGCTTAGCAGCCCTTTCAGCGCAGGGATTATCGCAACGCTTTTATTGACAATCAGGATTTGAAATTGGTCTGAAGGCGGCCAGATTCATTAAGGATTCTCAGAGTTCAATAAATGGGAAGTAATGATTATATCATAGCCACCTCTAATACAAGGCCGCGGCCTCCGATATTGCAATGTCGCAGTGTAGGCCTAGAATCTAATACATGATTGGTGAAAAAGATTTTAAAAAATATTAAAGTTTATACTAGTAGTTCAGAGAACAGTAGAATTCGCTACACTCACTAAAATCACTATTGACACAAGCCCGCCTATTCACACACATACAAATTGGATTTAGAGTATAATGATATAAATGCAATAGGATCGGTGGTGGACGCTGAGAAATAGAAGTTCTTTTTATTTTTGAGCTAGGATGCACGGTTAAAAAGATAAAAAATCTGAAACTTGAAATGTGGGTCTTGTTGGTGGGGGGGGGGGGGTAAATAATTGCATTACAAAAATTCAAAATTTTCAACATGTTAATGTATGAAATAAGACCACCTTCACTTTTGAGCTAGGATGCACAGCTAAAGAGATAAGAAATCTGAAACTTGAAATTTGTGACTTTGGGAGGGGGAATTATCGAATTCTAAATTCTTGAAATTTTGAACATGTGATATATGAAATAAGACCACCTTGGAGCGCTGAATAAGGCTAGTTTCACATTCATTCGGTTCGTTTCGTTTTCGGCAAATTCCGATAAGTGTGAAACGGTAATTCGGTTTGAATTCGGTACCGAATAGAAACCGCATAGAACCGAACGCCCACTTGACACTAATAAATTCCATCATATTCGAATTCGTTGCTAGGGAAACGGAAAAAAACAAAGTCTTTCACACAAGCTTGCCTTTTTTGTTTTTATTTTAAACTGATATCGTGATTATCTGTTTCAAAATTCTCCAAGTCAAAATCATATGGTCAATTCATTTCTGTTAGTTCACAGGAACATTTCTTTCTCAATGAATAGTTTGCTAAAAAAATATGAAAGATATAAATTAAAACTCAGGGAGAATTTTTATTCTTTTATTATTTTTTTTTTATTTTTCCACGAATATTACATGATTTCATCAATGGAGAGAAGAGATGAAGTTTATATACCATGTGTCAAAACAAGAACAAATTTTCAATTCAAAAAAATCATCTCTCTGAACATCAAAAATTAACAAAATTAAAAAGAAACTATTCAAATAATTCACAATTTTTAATTTTTAATTAATTTTAAAATTTTGTTGTTCAAGAAATAACATATCACAATTTAACACAAGCTGTTATATTTGAATATACAAGCTACAAGCATTTTTTTTTTTTTTTTTTTTTTTTTTTTTTTTTTTTTTTTTTTTAAGGTCAGTGAAGGGATGCACCAGAGAGGACAGGCTTTATAGTATCGATATCCGTAGAGAGCTCAATGTAATCTCCATATCTCAACAAGTTGACGGGAATCGACAACAGTGGAAAGAACACGTTGAGAGAATGGGAAACGGAAGAATCCCGAAAGCTGCCATTGCTTACAAGCCAGAAGGGAGGAGAAGTATTGGCAGACCAAGAAAAAGGTGGGAGAATGTTTGAAGGCGGAACAGGTATTAATGCCTACCCCTGTAAGAAGACGACGACGACGACAAGCATGAACTGTGAAAATCCAGACACAGCTATGTTTGAGAAGAAAATACCTAATTGGAACCGTACGAATTAAAACCTGACATGTATGGAAGCCTCATTCGTTTTCGGTAACTAACCGAACAAAACCGAAAACGTACCGAACCGAATGAAACCGAAAGCGTGTGAAGCTAGCCTAATAAAGGTCCTCTACACTTTTGAGCTCGGAAGCACGGTTTGAAAGATAAAAAATCTGAAACTTGAATTGGGACTTGGAAAAAGAATCAAAATGCCAAAAATTAGAAAATTTTCAACATGTGATACATGAAATAATGCCGCTTTGAAGAGCTGAGGAGAATGAGAACCTGATCTGATAAAGAATTGAAAAGTTAGGTTGATTTTTAGGGTAAAATTTTCGAATAAAGGGCCGCCATCTTGAAACGGGAATGAATTTGAAAAAATTGAATACATAAGTTTCTGCGCCTTGTTTCAAAGTACGTGTATACCAAATTTTATCCAAATCGGACCATAACTGCGACTGTAGCTGCGGTACAAACAAACAAACGCCGATTGACTTGAAACAGAATTCGCTTCGCTCATTCAATTAATCTGTGGAGGATGCTGGAAGTTTAAAGTAGTGGATCTCACACTATAGAGAATTTGAAGTATTTGTGCGGAACTCATATTTGGCGTGGGTATTATTGTAAGGGTTCACATCAGGAGGGTGAATGATTGAATAATATTCAAGGTTAGAAGTGCAGTGATAGCTAGTGACACGGTATTAAGATGAAAACGGTAGGGGTCACGATATGTGTGCGCAGTGGCCAGCTAGCTAGATTGCGTCATTGCCACCAACCGAGATTTTCAACACCTATTGGCAATTCATTTATTTTATTTTTTTTTTATTGTACAATACTATAGCTATCTAGTCTGGAGACTAATGAGCTAATTTTTTCTACCCTAACATACTACTTGAAAATGTTAACAGCGAATATCTCATTAGATATTCTCACTGATATTGATTGTTTAATTAATATGTACACTTATGACTGTACTATAAAAGCTAGATTCACTCAATCACTGCTCTGCTCTTTCACTGGACACTAATTGAACAAGCACTACACTAGCTCATACGGTTTCCTCCTTTTGAGCCTCCGCACCAACCTTCCATTGTCTAGCAGCTGGATCGCCTCAACGTTGTCGTGTTGGTGCAGTCGCCCCTCGTGCGTCTCCGCATGCCTCTGGATCTCGGTGGACACCAGGTCGACGTGCAAGTCTCTATGAAGATCGCTGTTCCTGACATACCAAGGAGCATTCACAATGTTCCTCAGCACCTTGTTCTGGAACCGTTGTATTACATTGATAATGCTGTCTTTGGTACACCCCCAAAGTTGTATACCATATTTTCATACTGGCTTTAGTATATGTTTGTACAAAAGTACTTTGTTTTGGATTTTTAAGTTGGAGTTTTTACCGATCAGCCAATACAGCTTCTTATATTTGATTCCAAGTTCCTCTCTCTTCTTCTTGACATGGGCCTTCCAGCGAAGCTTTGAGGCCAAGGTCATACCTAGATACTTGGCATCATTGGCATATGGTACAACTTGGTTGTTAATTGTTATTGGTATGGGCAGATCCTTCTTATTGGCAATTTATGAAACTTATTCGTTGAAAAAAGATGATTGGATATAAAATGACGTCAGCTACACCGGGAATTAAGCACAAACATGGGCGTGACACCTACCGTCTTCTTCTATATACAGTGGTTAGTGATAGCATAGAGAAACTATCTCTATGGTGGGAGTTAGTGGCAGTTGGGAGTAGTTATTGGTTAATTGTGGAGGGGCTTGTCTATGCCAATGGCAGACGTTCACCCTGATAGGTCACGGCTTCCACCAATCACAGTGCTCGGCCATTAGTATAAATACTGCTGCTCTTCACATCCAGTCATATTTTACCAAAGAATCATAACTGCGACTGTAGCTGCGGTACAAACAAACAAACGCCGATTGACTTGAAACAGAATTCGCTTCGCTCATTCAATTAATCTGTGGAGGATGCTGGAAGTTTAAAGTAGTGGATCTCACACTATAGAGAATTTGAAGTATTTGTGCGGAACTCATATTTGGCGTGGGTATATTGTAAGGGTTCACATCAGGAGGGTGAATGATTGAATAATATTCAAGGTTAGAAGTGCAGTGATAGCTAGTGACACGGTATTAAGATGAAAACGGTAGGGGTCACGATATGTGTGCGCAGTGGCCAGCTAGCTAGATTGCGTCATTGCCACCAACCGAGATTTTCAACACCTATTGGCAATTCATTTATTTTATTTTTTTTTTATTGTACAATACTATAGCTATCTAGTCTGGAGACTAATGAGCTAATTTTTTCTACCCTAACATACTACTTGAAAATGTTAACAGCGAATATCTCATTAGATATTCTCACTGATATTGATTGTTTAATTAATATGTACACTTATGACTGTACTATAAAAGCTAGATTCACTCAATCACTGCTCTGCTCTTTCACTGGACACTAATTGAACAAGCACTACACTAGCTCATACGGTTTCCTCCTTTGAGCCTCCGCACCAACCTTCCATTGTCTAGCAGCTGGATCGCCTCAACGTTGTCGTGTTGGTGCAGTCGCCCCTCGTGCGTCTCCGCATGCCTCTGGATCTCGGTGGACACCAGGTCGACGTGCAAGTCTCTATGAAGATCGCTGTTCCTGACATACCAAGGAGCATTCACAATGTTCCTCAGCACCTTGTTCTGGAACCGTTGTATTACATTGATAATGCTGTCTTTGGTACACCCCCAAAGTTGTATACCATATTTTCATACTGGCTTTAGTATATGTTTGTACAAAAGTACTTTGTTTTGGATTTTTAAGTTGGAGTTTTTACCGATCAGCCAATACAGCTTCTTATATTTGATTCCAAGTTCCTCTCTCTTCTTCTTGACATGGGCCTTCCAGCGAAGCTTTGAGGCCAAGGTCATACCTAGATACTTGGCATCATTGGCATATGGTACAACTTGGTTGTTAATTGTTATTGGTATGGGCAGATCCTTCTTATTGGCAATTTATGAAACTTATTCGTTGAAAAAAGATGATTGGATATAAAATGACGTCAGCTACACCGG
Source organism: Nilaparvata lugens (assembly GCF_014356525.2). Taxonomy (NCBI): domain Eukaryota; kingdom Metazoa; phylum Arthropoda; class Insecta; order Hemiptera; family Delphacidae; genus Nilaparvata; species Nilaparvata lugens. The sequence goes on along the minus strand of NC_052505.1, from coordinate 17,615,639 downwards.
GAATTAAGCACAAACATGGGCGTGACACCTACCGTCTTCTTCTATATACAGTGGTTAGTGATAGCATAGAGAAACTATCTCTATGGTGAGAGTTAGTGGCAGTTGGGAGTAGTTATTGGTTAATTGGGGAGGGGCTTGTCTATGCCAATGGCAGACGTTCACCCTGATAGGTCACGGCTTCCACCAATCACAGTGCTCGGCCATTAGTATAAATACTGCTGCTCTTCACATCCAGTCATAGTTTACCAAACAATCATAATGGTCTAACAACCGAAGACGATACTGTATCTCTTTTTTTCAATTTGGAGTAGCTTTTCGCATCTCTTCCGTCATTGCTCATTATCTCTCCAGTCTTCCTCTCGCATACCTCTGCATTCCATCTCTTTTTAAACATTGGCCATCCAAATGTAAGCATTGTAAGTATTGTATAGTTCCACTTTATGTAGATTTTTAATAGATCTGTGGTTGAACAATAACAATTTTTTCTATTCAGTAAGGATACCTCAAACAATATCATCTCCACAGATATTCAGAAAGTTCTTAATTGAAAACATCTTTGCTTCTCATTCGACCAGTGATGACCTCAGTTGAAAGTAAATATTGCTGAGGGTACAGGAACGTTGATGGTTTCAGTTGATTACTGTTTATAGGGTCAAAAAATTAAATAAAGAATCAACCATTGAGTAAGAATACAAATATTGAAGAATATATTCACTAGTTTTGTAAGTATTGAAAGTATAGGAAGGTAGAGTCAGGATAATTGGATCAAAAATGAATCATTGAGTAAAAATACAAATTAAAGTTATAGGAAGGTAGAGTCAGAATAATTAAAAAAAATCAGTCATTGAGTAAAAATACTAATATTGAAGAATATATCCACTAGTATTGTAAGTATTATTGAAGGTATGGGAAGGTACATTATTAATTGGTGAACTATTATCTGATCATTTTAGGTTTAAAATACAAATATTGAAATCTATATTCACTAGTTTTGTAATTATTCAAGTTATAGGAAGATAGAGTCCGAAAATTGAATGAAAAATCAGTCATTGAGTAAAAATACAAATATTGAAGAATATATTCACTAGTTTTGTAAGTATTGAAGTTATAGGAAGGTAGATTCCGAAAATTGAATGAAAAATCAATCATTGAGTAAAAGTACAAATATTTGGAAATATACTCACTAGTTTTGAAAGTGTTATTAAAGGTATAGGGGAGTACATTTGATGAGTAAAATATTATCTGATCATAAAGGTTCACTCCCATTTTTAACCAAGGCTGTCAGATTCATGTAAGTCTTTTGTGAACATTCTCTACTATATTCAATACTGTATCTGTATTGATATCTTATTATCTCTGTTGTGTACCTGAACCTCCTACCTGTCATACAAAGACATGGTATAATCATTTATGTGCAAATGTGTTCAATTCAGCAATATCCAAACAAGTATATATAATGGAGATGTACTCACCACATGTACTTTATCGTGACTACGAAATCGAGTATGTACATTCAAAATGGTGGCAGCTCCAAATGGTGGCACTCAAACTGATGACTGGACAGTTTTATCTATCTCTACTCATCTCAACACCTCACAAGAACACTATACAAAAGCATTTGAATGGACATGATGTGACACTTGCAAAGTCCTCCTTATCTTGTATCATAGCACACTCTAGCACAGGAACTGACATGTCTAGAATGTAGAATGAAAGTAGAAGAGGGTGATGAAGAAAAAGAGGAAACGAGAAGGATAGTGTAACGAGGAAGGAGAAGGGAGAGAAGGATTGAGTGTGAGTGAGAAGCAGGATGATTGAGAAGGAGAAGAAGAAGAAGGGAAAACGAGAAGGATAGTATGACGAAGAAGAAGGCAGAGAAGGAATAAGTGTAAGTGAGTAGCAAGGAGATTAAGAAGAAGGAGAAGAAAAAAAGGAGAAGAGGAAGAAGAAGAAGAAGAAGAGGGAACGAGAAGGATAGTGTGACGAAGAAGGAGAAGGGAGAGAAGGATTGAGTGTGAGTGAGTAGCAAGGAGATTAAGAAGAAGGAGAAGAAAAAGAAGAAGAGGAAGAGGAAACGAGAAGGATAGTGTGACGAAGAAGGAGAAGGGAGAGAAGGATTGAGTGTAAGTGAGTAGCAGGATGATTGGGAAGGAGAACAAGAAGAAGAAGAAGAGGAAACGAGAAGGATAGTATGACGAAGAAGGGGAAGGGAGAGAAGGATTGAGTGTAAGTGAGTAGCAGGATGATTGAGGAGGAGAAGAAAAAGAAGAAGAAGAAGAAGAAGAAGAAGAAAAAGAAGAAGAAGAACAAGAAGAACAAGAAGAAGAAGAGGAAACGAGAAGGATAGTGTGACGAAGAAGGAGAAGGGAGAGAAGGATTGAGTGTGAGTAGCAGGATGATTGAGAAGGAGAACAAGAAGAAGAAGAAGAGGAAACGAGAAGGATAGTATGACGAAGAAGGGGAAGGGAGAGAAGGATTGAGTGTGAGTGAGTAGAAGGAAGATTGAGAAGGATGAAAAGAAGAAGAAGAAACGAGAAGGATAGTGTGACGAAGAAGGAGAGTCAGAGAATTGAATCAAAAATCTATCATAGAGTGAAAATACAAATATTGAAGAATATATTCACTAGTTTTGTAAGCATTGAAGTTATAGGAAGGTAGAGTCAGAATAATTAAAAAAAAATCAGTCATTGAGTAAAAATACAAATATTGAAGAATATATCCACTAGTATTGTAAGTATTATTGAAGGTATGGGAAGGTACATTATTAATTGGTGAACTATTATCTGATCATTTTAGGTTTAAAATACAAATATTGAAATCTATATTCACTAGTTTTGTAATTATTCAAGTTATAGGGAGAAAGAGTCCGAAAGTTGAATGAAAAATCAGTCATTGAATAAAAATTCAAATATTGAAGAATATATTCACAAGTTTTGTAAGTATTGAAGGTATTGGAAGGTAGATTCCGAAAATTGAATGAAAAATCAATCATTGAGTAAAAGTACAAATATTTTGGAATTTACTCACTAGTTTTGAAAGTGGTATTGAAGGTATAGGGAAGTACATTTGATGAGTAAAATATTATCTGATCATAAAGGTTCACTCCCATTTTTAACCAAGGTTGTCAGTTTCATGTATATCTTATGTGAAAACTCTCCACTGTTTTCAATACTGTATCTGTATTGATATATCTTATTATCTCTGTTGTGTCCCAGAACCTCCTACCTGTCATAGGAAGACATGGTATATTCATTCATGCTCAAATGTGTTCAATTCAGCAATATCCAAACAAGTATATATAATGGAGATGTACTCACTACATGTACTTTATCGTGGCTACGAATGAGAGTATGTACATTCAAAATGCTGGCACCACTCAAACTGATGGCTGGACAGTTTTATCTATCTCTACTTATCTCAACAGCTCACAAGAACACTATTCAAAAGCATTTGAATGGACATGATATTGTGACACCTGCAAAGCCCCCGTTATCTTGTATCATAGCACACTCTAGCACAGGGACTGACATGCCTGGAATGAGGAAGTAGAAGACGAAAATGAGGAAGAGGAAGAAAAAGAAGAAGAAGAAGAAGAAGAAGAAGAAGAAGAGGAAGAGGAAACGAGAAGGATAGTGTAACGAGGAAGGAGAAGGGTGAGAAGGATTGAGTGTGAGTGAGAAGCAGGGTGATTGAGGATGAGAAGGAGAAGCACAAAGACTGACATGTCTAGGATGTAGAAGTAGGAGAGGATGATGAAGAAGAAGGAGAAGAAGGAGAAGAAGGAGAAGGAGAAGAAGAAGACGATGAAGAAGAAGAAGAAGAAGAAGAGGAGGAGAAAACGAGAAGGATAGTGTAACGAGGAAGGAGAAGGGAGAGAAGGATTGAGTGTGAGTGAGAAGCAGGGTGATTGAGGAGGAGAAGGAGAAGCACAAACACTGACATGTCTAGAATGTTGAAGTAGGAGAGGATGATGAAGGAGAAGGAGAAGAAGGAGAAGAACAAGAAGAAGACGTTGAAGAAGAAAGAAGAACAAGAAGAAGAGGAAGAGAAAACGAGAAAGATAGTGTATCGGGGAAGGAGAAGGGAGAGAAGGATCGAGTGTGAGTGAGAAGCATGGTGATTATTGAGAAGGAGAAGAAGAAAAAGAAGAAGAAAAAGAAGAAGAAGAAGAAGAAGAAGAAGAAGAAGAAGAAGAAGAAGAGGAAGAAGAAGAAGAAGACTATGAAGAAGAAGATAAAGAGGAAGAGAAAACGAGAAGGATAGTGTAACGTGGAAGGAGAAGGGAGAGAAGGATCGAGTGTGAGTGAGAAGCATGGTGATTATTGAGAAGGAGAAGAAGAAAAAGAAGAAGAAAAAGAAGGAGAAGAAGATGAAGAAGTCGAAGAAGAAGAAGAAGAAGAAGGAGAAGAAGAAGAAGAAGAAGAAGAAGAAGAAGAAGAAGAAGAATAAGAAGGGGGAGAATAAGAAGAAGAAGAGAAGAAGAAGAAGACTATGAAGAAGAAGAAAGAAGAAGAAGAAGAAGAGGAAGAGAAAACGAGAAGGATAGTGTAACGAGGAAGGAGAAGGGAGAGAAGGATTGAGTGTGAGTGAGAAGCAGGGTGATTGAGGAGGAGAAGGAGAAGCACAAACACTGACATGTCTAGAATGTTGAAGTAGGAGAGGATGATGAAGGAGAAGGAGAAGAAGGAGAAGAACAAGAAGAAGACGTTGAAGAAGAAAGAAGAACAAGAAGAAGAGGAAGAGAAAACGAGAAAGATAGTGTATCGGGGAAGGAGAAGGGAGAGAAGGATCGAGTGTGAGTGAGAAGCATGGTGATTATTGAGAAGGAGAAGAAGAAGAAAAAGAAGAAGAAGAAGAAGAAGAAGAAGAAGAAGAAGAAGAAGAAGAGGAAGAAGAAGAAGAAGACTATGAAGAAGAAGATAAAGAGGAAGAGAAAACGAGAAGGATAGTGTAACGTGGAAGGAGAAGGGAGAGAAGGATCGAGTGTGAGTGAGAAGCATGGTGATTATTGAGAAGGAGAAGAAGAAAAAGAAGAAGAAAAAGAAGGAGAAGAAGATGAAGAAGTCGAAGAAGAAGAAGAAGAAGAAGGAGAAGAAGAAGAAGAAGAAGAAGAAGAAGAAGAAGAAGAAGAATAAGAAGGGGGTGGAGAATAAGAAGGAGAAGGGAGTGAGTGTAAGTGAGTAGCAGGGTAATTGAGAAGGAGAAAAAGAAGGAGAAGAACGACAGGAAGATAAAGGAAAATAAGTAGTGTCTGTTAGTGGTTAAGGTGAAAGTTGATTCGGGGAGGAGGAGGAGAAACAAAATTATAACAGAACAACAAGGTAGAAAAAGAAGAACATAAATTGAAACGGATAGAGAAGGACGGTCAGAGGACGCATGGAAGGAGAACAATCAAGTGTGAAAAAGAATAAAGATGGAAGGTGAAGGAAAATAAGTAGTGTCTTTTAATTGTTGAGGTGAATGTCGATTCGGGGAAGGTGGAGGAGAAAGAGAATCATAACAGAACAACGAGGTAGAAAAAGAAGAACATAAATTGAAACGGATAGAGAAGGATGGTCAGAGGAAGAATAGAAGGAGTTTAATCATGTGTGGAAAAAAATAAAGATGAACGGTCAATTATTACGGATGAGGGTGTAGAAATATAGTCTCCATGATTCAGAAAACTATAGAGAAACTAGATTTGCATCACTACTAATCACAAAGCGTTCCGTCATAGCCACCTCTAATACAAGGCCCCGACCTACGATATTGCAACGTCGCAGTGTAGGCCTAGAATCTAATACATGATTGGTGAAAAAGATCAGCTGGTATTTTTTTAAATTTTTTCCACCAATCATGTATAAAGGTGCGTACAGACTTTCACTCTGCTCCGCAACCGAACGTCACTCCAGCAGAGCGATTGATGATCGACCGGGGAACAACAGTGGTTCGACCGGGGAACGCGAGAAGATCTAACATCTTCCGTAACGTTCATGATGGGTACGTGGGCGGAGCGACTGTAGTTAGATGGAGGAACGAAGGCGGTACGAGGACGGTACGAGGGCGGAGCGTGCTCGGTGCGGGTTGGATGCGCGTATATGTGTACGCAGCTTTAGATTCTAGGCCTACACTGCGACTTTGCAATATCGTTGGCCGGGGCCTTGTATTAGAGGTGGCTATGGTTCCGTGTGCAAGTTTCTCGGAATGATTTCCCTCGAAGTTGAAACTCTCTCAGATTCTTGTTAGATATTCAAAGAGATATTCCTGTTCAACTCCACGTGACATAGATATTCTTGTAAACTTGATATTCGAAGTAGAGTAGGCTATCATCTTATAACTCAATCATTAATCAGGAGTACAATGAGGAAAGTTTCAAAGGTAGATGGAATTTTAAAAGTATGATGTCGTTACACAGAATACAGAAGCTCATTGAGAACAGAATTTACTTTCGAAATAATATAGGTTTGTGCTCCCAACCGCAATTATGGTATTTGAATTAACTATCAAGGTGTGTATTTTTACAGAAACGGTAAGATACAGATATAAAAAGCTTGGCATCAGCTGATTAAAAGTGAATTGCTCATGTTCGCGGAGCGTATATCTGTACGCACCTTTAGATTGCGTTACAATTTCAATTTAGTTTGCTATTGATACTTGAGGAGTACACAAACTCATATTTTAATTGTGTAGTAGTTTTCGAGTCTACGAACAGGCCACAGCGCCCATTTAGGCTCATTCTGTAATCTACAATATGGAAACCTAACTCAAGCACTTAATTATCTGTATTTTATATTTTATAATATTCATAATTTTTGTACTTACTGTATTGTGAAATAAAGAATATTCTTGATTGATTGGTTGAAAAGTATTTAAAACTGTCAATGTGTACGTTCTGTGTACAGTAGATTGTTCCAGTTCCAATCGTAAATTGTTCCATCACGTGACTAGTGCAAAATGTTCCCATGGAACACCATTTCAAAATCGTTGGTTCAAGCTTTTGGCGCGCACATATAAAGTTGATTTACACTAAACTGTGTCGTTTACTAGCTGCGTGAATGAAGAAAGGCTGTTTTACAAACCTACCGTCTAGAAAAGTGTAAATTTCTTTTTCCTCCACCTACTGTCAAAAGTACTTACTTTACTCCCTGAAACATGATACTAAAGTGTCACTTTTTCGCTCTTGGTACTAAAAAACAGAAAAACTCCCTAGGGAGTAAAAGTGACTCCATTTAAATATCATGGGAAGCATCTCTATTTTAAAAACGTACATTTGGAATAGGTCAGAAGGTCTAAGCTCAGATGAGGAAGCATTTAGAGCAGTCATTAAACCAACTAAATTCAATACCTCAACCAGACATTTGATCGATACATAAAATTTATGTTTGTATGCTGAAATTATTATTACAAACTTCATATCACTATACTAGAAAAAATTTATATTTTTTTTCTTTTAATCCATGTTATTCAAAATACCAGCCAACGAATATTACTTATTAACTAATCAAATTTGAAACGGGAACTTCATCATATCTGTAGTTGTGGCTGTCATTGTTGTTACAACTTTAGCCGACAGATAGTGCTGTCGGAGGAGAACTGTGATTACAAGCCAGCTGTTTCTGTTTACTTTTCAGATTATGTTGTAACACATTGTTTGGTCACATACGTTTTTAAAAATTATTTTATTTGCAGTTTTTATGAAAATGTAGGTGGAGCAAAAATGTTGTGTACCGTATATCACGAGTGGAAAATATTTTTTCTCCCTCAGGAAAATTGTTGCCCTCGGCTTCGCCTCGGGCTTCAAACTTTTCCCTCAGGGAGAAAAAACAGCACTTTTCACTCTAGATATACAAATAACTATTATTCCATTACTCTCAAATTTTCTATCGAGAAAAATTGATTTAATGAATGGTTATCAAACATAATAAATTGTTGGTTATGGATTCTATGCTATGCTATGGTGAACAAACTATCAGCGCATGAGCAGAGAAGCAAGCAGACTACAATAGTCGACTAATGAGAGCTCAGATAGTTGGAACTGTACCAGGTCGGACAATTTACCACACTTCGACTGTGGGGCAGGATTTTGGAGCTGGAACAGGTTTCTGGAACAGAATATGTCAAAATTCCTCCCATGGAACGCGGGACTTTTTACTTGGTAAATTGTGGATCGGACAATTTACCACATTCAATGTACACAGAACGGGCCCAATGACTCAGAATTATTGAATGATCGTATCAAGTTCTTACTAGTGAATACAGACAGCCTTGAGTCGTCACGTTGTGGCTTTCTTTGTTTCACGATTGCTTTCATTAATATCTATCTCCGGTCACTCCCGTGTTTCGGATGGACACGTTAAGCCGTCGGTCCCGGCTGCCTAAGAAGCAATCGTTAGGTTATGTCAGAGGCCCTGAAATTGGTCAGTTGCGACCTGAAAACTCTGACACCAGACCTGTGCCAGCCAGGTCACATGATATTATTATTATTATGTGAAGTTTGGTTGCAGAGTGAGGAGTGAGTGACTGACGGAAAAATTCACGGTGGACTACACAGAGAGAGAGTAAGAGAGAGTGAGAGAGAGTGAGTGAGTGAGATTGATTAGCTGTCTTTATTTAAAACCTGGGAGGGCGAAGTGAAGGCGCAGCAGGCCCTCTCTTACACTTAACACTCTCATATTGAGAGAGTGAAAGAGAGACAGAGGAAAAGAGAAATAGGAAGTGAGAAACAGAAAGGAGTGACAGAGGAAAGACAGAAGGAGGAAAGAAAGCTGAAGCATTAAGTTGGTGTGAACGGAAAAAGTGGAAAAATCCGGAGTGTGAGTGTGGTGGGTGCAGACTGCACTATCAATCAAAAGCGACGCCCGATCAGTGATCAATCATGATTGGTGATCAATCGTTGACAGCAACCAATCGCCGCGCTCTCCACAACCAAATGAGAACAAATAGTGTGGCAGCCGAAGCGGTCAAAGATAAGGCGCTTCCGGCCCCTATTCGCCACCGGAAAAGCAAAGGGAAACCTTCAGAGACTAGCGGAAAAGCCTTCAGAGTATCAAGGGAAAACCAATAGAAAACCCTTATCAGTCTGTTTTATATTTCATATTCCATAATAAAGATAGGATTCATAATGTTGATATAAAAAGCGAGCTCAACTTAATCTCCATATGGCATAAGATTAAAGAAAATCGGCAAAACTGGAAAGAGCATGTTGAAAGGATGGAGAGCGGCAGGATTCCCAGGGCAGTCATGTTGTATAACCCGGTTGGGAGGAGAAGTGTGGGCAGACCCCGTAAAAGATGGATTTGATGGTGAGTTTTGATTCGGAACAGGCAAATTGCCTAATCCTTGTAGGAAGACGACGACTACGATTCCATAATGAAATAGAAACACAGTTTTGATAGGTTTGATAGACACATGTGTTTGATAGGTTTATCGTAGAATACGCGTATTTTAAGCGAGGTTTTATATGTTTTATTAACACAAAACTCAAGAAAAAGTCAAAAACAAAACTCAAAATAAAATAATTATGTTTCCAAGTATTAAAATATTATTAAAGGTAGAATGTATCTATGTGACATGACAACAGAAGCATGAAAATATTATACTAGTAGTTCTGTGAACAGTAGACCTCACACAGTTTTCTCATCCACAAGTGTCTGATGTCACCTGTTCTAATATTGATTCAGTTGAATCATAATTTACTCTTATTTGTTTTCTCCGAGATCAAAAAACTCACTTCCGTCAATATCCTCAGTTCTCTTTCGAATTTGTATCCCATATGATGATTATCAAATACCGTGATAATCTTTCTATCTGATAAAAATATTTCTCAACTATTTTAAAATTATTTTTTTTCAATCAATAATATTATAATTTCTTAAACATTATTTAGCTCATTTAATCATTTATTATTTGATTTCCAATTACTTATTGAATTTGTTTTTCAAATGTGAGAATATTGATAGTCTACTGATGAGCACGCATCATAAAAGATATTGAAACCCTATCTTATAGAAATAGACACGGTCAGACATCTGTGTAATGCATGCAATGAATAATATACTTGTCAGCTGATTGATTATGAATAAGTCTATAGTTTGATTGATCCTATCTTCAAATTAGATGACATATACAATGATATCAGAGTATGGAGGAATTCCTTTTCTTTTCATGAATTATCCTTAAAATGAAAATTTTAAAAAACCATCATCGACGCGTAGTTGAAAAAGGAATATTCCTGCCAAATCTCATCGAACTCTATCAACGCGTTTGGCCGTAATCGCGTTACATACTGACAGACAAAAGAAAATCACAGTTAAAACATGGACCTCACTACGTTAGGTCAATTAAAATTGATTTGTGAAACAATAAAATTTTCCAATGATATCATTTATCGTGAACAAAAAAATCAGCTCAGAGAGTTTCAGATTAATTGATAAAACATTTTACTCTATTTGGCCATTGTTTGAATACTTTTAATTTGAGTACTGTAGAATTATTCCACATAACTGTATACAAATAATGGATACCTAATCATGTTTGACTAGGGAAGTTTTGTCAATTTATGTGAAGAACTCTTCAAACTGATAATGGAGTTGGAAGGGAATACTGAGATACTTCTCCATAATCCCCCCCCCCCCCGAAAAAAAAACAGAAAAAAAAACAATCCTATAAGTTTTCTCTGCCAGAGCCGTAACCGCAAATGAACATCAGTATCGTCATCCAGAAACCAAAGTATAGATTCTATAAATGGATGGGCAGGCATTATTTTGACTATTAGCCTTCTCATGTTATGGCAAATTTTATTGTAATTGAACCAATAATCACTATAACGAAAACGGGGTGTAGTAGTTCTCTATAATTTGTAGTTTCTATTCTTCCATGCTGTTACAGAGGAATATGCAAGCGAATCGAAATATGAACCCGGCAGTCTCTGATTGCTGATCCATTAACAACCATTTTTCTGTCCACCGACAAATTTTGTGACGGTATAATCGTTCCATGAACTACAAAAAATCTATTATTAATTTCATAATTTCAGTCCACCGAACATATTTTGTGACGGTATACTCGTTCATGAACTACAAAAAATCTATTATTAATTTTATAATTTCAATTTCTTATTTCCCATTTTACCAGGAATAATGAAGTATATTTGAAACGTTGAGCTACAATAATTCCTTAACACTAATAATAATACCAATTTTTCTCGACATGGTCATAATCTTCTCGAATTCCGAATGAAATAAATCACACAAAATATTACTGAGCTATGAATAATTAAATAGATACTAATTACGAAGCGGCTTCGCATTATTCCAATTATTCTCCTCGGAAGCTTTGTTTGTTTCAACTCTCATAAATCCAAGCAAACTCAAATCATATAAGCTACCCAATCAATATTGAGGATTAACTTCAAAATAATGAATAATTAATCCGTTTTGTAGCAGTTTTATCTGTTCGTAATTAATAAACTGGTCAATATGACAATAAGGGATGAATAACATTTTAAACCGTTACTTACCTTCAAGTGATTACAAAATAGATTGATATCAGTGTGCGAACGGAAGATTAACTCTATTTTAAGCTATATTACAGTATAGCTTTGGAATTGTTGAATTTTCAATCCGTTTTCCAATCGTGTAAGCAATATTTTGAACTATGGAACATCATAGTATCATTAATTATTATAATTCTCTCCCTCTCTTATATTTGTTTCATCTTTCTGTCTCTCACTATTCTTCTCTTTTTTCTTCGTTTTACACTACTTAATCTCTTTTCCCACCTTAATCATCTTTCTTTCTCCCATTCACACCCTTCTGTTATCTCTTTACATACTTAGGCTAGCTTCACACGCATTCGGTTTCATTTGGTTCGGTTCGTTTTCGGTTCGGTTCACTTCGTTACGGAAAACGAATGAGGCTTTCATACATGTCAGGTTTCAATTCGTACGGTTCTAATTAGGTATGTTCTTCTCAAGTGTTTGGATTTTCACAGTTCATGCTGGTAATATAACAGCTGGTGTTAAATTGTAAGATGCTATTTATTGAACAACAAAATTTCAAAGTTAATAAAAAATTATGAATAATTATTTCAATAGTATCTTTTTGATTATGTTAATTTTGGATGTACAGGGAGGTTATTTTTTTTAATTGAAAATTTGTTCCTTGTTCTGACACAGTATATATAAACTTCATCTCTTCTCTCCATTGATGAAATCATGTAATATTCGTGGAAAAATGAAAAAATATATAAAAATAAAAATTCTCCCTGAGTTTTAATTTATATCTTTCATATTTTTTTCAGCAAACTATTGAGAAAAAAATGTTCCTGTGAACTAACAGAAATGAAATTGATCATTATGATTTTGAATTTGAAAATTTTGAAACAGATAATCACGATATTAGGTTAAAATTAAAACAAAAAAGGCAAGCGGGTGTAAAAGACTTTGTTTTTTCCTGTTTCCCTAGCAACTAATTCTAATATGATGAAACCTATTCGTGTCGAGGGGGCGTTCGGTGCTATGCGGTTGCTATTCGGTACCAATTTCAAACCGAATCGTTTCACACTTATGGAATTTGCCGAAAACGAAACGAACCGAACCGAACTGGAAGTGTGTGAAAGTAGCCTCTCCCTAGCAACGAATTGAAACCTGATGGAATTTATTAGAGTCAAGTGGGCGTTCGGTTCTATGCGGTTTCTATTGGGTACCGAATTCAAACCGAATTACCGATTCACACTTATCGGAATTTGCCGAAAACGAAACGAACCGAATGAGTGTGAAACTAGCCTAATCCACCTCCCTCTCACTAATTATATTCTTATCTCTTACCAATTATCTCCTTATATCTCCTCTCTCTTTTGTGTTGATGAGCTTATGCATGTGTGGCAGTAACGCGTTGACAAGGGTATTTTCTCTTACCCGCACTTATATGAGCCATTTAATGTTTGCGGACGACACAGTAATCATACAGGAATCTGAGGACAAGCTACAAATTGCAATGCTCAACATATTAAGCGAACATTTTAAAATGAAAATTTCGGCAATCAAAACGAAAATCATGGCTTTTAATGGCAAGTGGCCGATACGATCAAAAATAGTATTAGGAGACAGGATTCTGGAGCAGAATTCAAATTTCAAATATTTAGGCTGCGACATCACATATCATTACGATCAGGATGTCCAAAAAAAGATATCAAAATTCAACCTGGTATGCGGAGCAATCACTCGATCTCTTAAAGGTAGAGCCCGGAAGAACACCTTGATTTAATTTTATAGAGCCATGGCGATACCCACTCTGACTTACGGAAGTGAAGCATGGGTGTTGATAAGGAAGCTTGAATCAAGAATACAGTCAGCAGAGATGCGATTACTTACATAAGTCAGAGGATGCACAAGAGAGGATCGGATTCGGAATGAAAATATAAGAAGAGAATGTGATGTCCTACCAGTGTTGAGTTGGATGAAAACATATAGAAATAAGTGGTCAGATGTCCTTAGAATGCCTGAAGACCGTTTCCCATTGAATGCCCTACTCCACAAGCCAATAGGCAGTAGAAGTATTGGTAGACCGAGGAAGAGATGAACGCCGGAACAGGCTTGAAAAGCCTAATCCATGACGATAATGATGATGATGATGATTCTCTCTTTCCCACATTCTCCTACTCTCTAATTTCACATCTCTGTCCTCTTTCACTAACTCTTTTCAAAATATCTCTCTCATTTACTAGCTCTCTCTCTCTTTTCCTCTCTCTCTCTCTCTCTCTCTCTCTCTCTCTCTCTCTCTCTCTCTCTCTCTCTCTCTCTCTCTCTCTCTCTCTCTCTCTCTCTCTCTCTCTCTCTCTCTGTTGTAGAGACTCTCTCTCTTTTGGTAGAGAGTTAGTGGGGAGGATATTTTTAATATTCTTTCCGTAGAATGGACATTTATGTGTCCAAAGCTCCGCAAATTTATGTAGATGCATAACAATATAACTATCTATAGTTATTATATTACAAATTGCGTTTTCATATCATATACAGTTCAATAATTATTTTCTTAGTCTATATTATGTGAATTCATCTATAATTTTGCTGTATTGTAAGCTATAAGTGTATAAGGCAGTATATATTGTAATCTACATAAATAAAGTACTCAATCAATCAATCAATCAATCTGTACGTACTTTAAGGGTTGTGTGGCAGAGAGGACCAGGAGTCCTAACTCCGCCCTAATAAAGGCAAATAATCAATCAATCAATCACTCTCTCTCACTTTTCTTTTTTTCTCTCGATCACCAACCCACCATGTTTCTCTCACACTCTCTCTCTCCCAACCTATCTCTCCATCAATGATGGTGGGTTTTGACATGTGTGGCTACAATCTTGTTGAAAGATGTTAGTGATTCATCCCCCTCAACCCCTCATCTCACCACTACTTCTACCCCTACCCTTGACCCACCTCTCAATGATCGGATATCATCCATTATTCATTTTCACACTTCCACACCAACTCAGCAGCTGACACTGTCAATAACGCAATGTCGGTTCTGTTACAACAAAATGTTATGTACATTAAATTTTATCTATTTTTGACATTTCATCTATTTTTATTTGAGCATATCTCATCTACTCACTCAAAGTCTACGCAAGTGACAACAACTAGATATTTCAAATAGTAATATCTACAACAACAGGCTACAAGTTAGATACACTTTTTAATGTTAGCATTGGCTTGATAAGAAGCAATGATTTGTGTGGAATGCTAACACACAGTGTGAATTGTATCACAACATTATAACGTACCACACTCTCGCCAATATAAAATAACATTTTTGCTATAAATAGTCCAATAGGGCCATGTCTCATTTACTGTCGGAGGGAGAACCCACCCTATAACAAATCAGCAACTGTTCAAAACAAATGGAAGAGAGTCCACTCCTGAGAATACTTGTTATTTGTAGGTGATCCAAAAGGGCAGCTGAGAATGAGGGAAGAGATATAGATATAGATTGCAATAAGGATCAAAGAATTCTGAAGATATAATGATGAGGGAAATGATAAGAAGGAGTACCTCAAGAGACAATCATCTCTATCATTCAATAGTTAAGTTATCTCGATGAAATTCTTATATTATGTCTCTCTAAAAATATTATCGTTTGTTTTCTCCTTCTTATACTATTTTACTTATTATTATTAATTTCACTTTTTCCATTTAAATATTGTTTTGTTTTATTTTATCTTACTGAGTATTGCTTGTTGAATTGAAATTTAGTATTGTATTAGAGGGTTAAGTGTGAGAGAGGGCTGACTGCACCCTAACTTCGCCCTCACAGGTCAAAAATAAAAGTAGTTATTCTTTTCTATTCTAATACTCCTCATCGTATTCCTACTGTCTTCCTATTGAATCTTCTATTTTGAACCTTCTACCTCTATGTTTCCAATAAGTGTATTTTATTTCCATTTTCAGTTTCCTCTCTCATGAGTTATTTTCTTCCTCTTCTTCTCTATTATAAGTTATGGTTCAGTACCTATTAGTTGGTTGATCATGGAACAACTATTCACAAAAAATCATTATATGTGACAGCTTGTCGCATGTGGAACCGTGGGGTCGTTTGCCCTCAGTGGTAAACTGCTGATAAATAAATTCAGTGGTGATTGAACTCGGTTTGGCGCGGCGGTATTGCATTAGCTGGGAGCTGGTGGCGCGTCTGCACCAAAGTTATTAACAGAATGATTATTTCTCCGTCCTTATAGATTGTATTAGATTGAACGGAACTTGACAAACACATATGTTCATCATAGGTTTAATAAGTTATGTTCAATCTTATAAAATCTATAAGGATGGGAAATAAACTTTTTGTTAATAACTTTGGTGTAAACGCAGCTTAAGCTTTCTCAAACTCAGAATTTAAAATACGCATCATACAACATATATTTTTTCACATTTATCATCTCATTTATTTTGAACAAAATCATTGAGTGATTTAACATTTTCATCATCTTTCGAAGGTTGATACTTGATTTGATTTGTTCAATGGTAATCTTGATTTGTAATATAATATACTTTTCTCTTGTATGGATTGTGAAGGGTTGTGTGGAAGAGAAGACCTCCACAAAAGAGAAGACTATCCAAACTCCCTTGATAAAGGCAATAATTCATTCCAATTCAGTTCAATTCTTCCCCTGCAACAATTCATACTTGTTCTTCCTCTTTTTTCCTTCTCCACATCCTTCTCCTCCTACTCCCCACACGTCTTCTCCTTCTGATCTATGTGATTTGCGGTCCGTAGAAGCACCTTGCAGTTGGTCAGACCAGGTAACAAAGGCAAGATCCACTTGACCGATCTCTTGTACTGGTCGCTGGTGGTGAAGAAGCAAGGGAAGTAGGAGGAGAGGAGAAGGAGTAGAATTGAGAGAGGGAGTGAGTGAGAGAACATGAATCTGGAAGTGTGTGAAGTAGGAGAAATGAGAGAGAAGGAAGAAAGGCATTCAAGTGGGGCTGTGTTTGGTTTGGGAATACAATCGGAGTGGAAAATGATCCACTCTACTTTTCCACCTCCTCCTCTTCCTATTTCTTCTCCTTCTTTTTCTTCTCCTCCTTCTTCTTCTTCTCCTCCTCCTTCTCCTCATCCAGCCGTTCCCAAAAGAGAGCAATCGCAAGTTATCTGTGGAATACAAAGGAAGTGACCGTGTGGCTCTGTAGGATTGCTCTGGCTTTGAATTCAATGTGCCGCTATAAGTTATCGAGAATCTATTTTCACTTCTCCTTTTATTGTGAGAAAGGTATTCTCGGCCACTTCCTGCTTCGGCCAATAGATTTTCATTATTGATAAAAACATTGCTTTTATTTGTCTACTTTGTGTTTTTGAAATATTGTTCAAACACCTCCTCTCTCACTGTAAGGAAGGAATTCGCCAATTCTTCTGCAATTGATTCCATTAGATAGATTAATCACATTCATTCGCACAACATGAGTTTTTGGAATATTGTTTGGACTATGAGGTTCCCAATTCATCAGATATCGTGAATATTATTCTCAGTTTTCCTTATTGGAATAATAGATTGTCCACTTAACACCTGATTTGAGCCATTAGATAATCGAAAAACGGTATAATTATGTTAAATAGTCAACCTGACTGTTCGTTATAGATTTCTTGAAGGTTTTCTAAGTATTTGTAGCTGAAAAACATCGATCAATTCTATTCATACCTTCATTGTTAATTAGGTGTCATTTTAGACTGCTATTCATACAGTCTAATGCTTCTCATTCAATGTTGATAATTGAGGTGAATATATTATCATAGAATAGTTTATAAAATAGAATTATAGTACCCTTTGAAATTAATAAAATAATCAAACAAGAATATGAATTGTAATTCATATTTATAACTTGCTTGCCCGGCGAACTTCGTACCGCCAATTAGGTAATGCATCTCTACAAACTTTAACTGGTAAATTGAAGTTTTAAATACAAACTTTAGCTGGATGCACACCTGAGGAGGCGCGATGCGGCATTTTGCATCCAGGTGCTTCTTGCTTATTTGTTTGAATGGAAGAACTCACACACACTGAATCGGGCATGGCGTGGTACGGTGTGTTAAGGCAATCTCGATAAGATCAACACTTTGTATCAACAAGCCGCGTCTCCTCAGGTCTTAGCCTTAGCTTAATCTGATGTACTATATTTTTATGAAAATTATCCAACAATCAGTTTTCCAATTAATATTTCAATATGGACTTCCTTTGTGCTCAGTTAGTTGTGCAGCAGTTAGTATTTTTAGATATAGTTGAATGCAGCTTGCTGGGAAATTGAATGGTATATCTCCTTGCTGCTCATTTTCCCGTGCATATTCTAAATTTACAGCACTTCGAGTTCTATGTCCCAGTTTGGACCTCGTTCGTACCGCGGCATTATTATAAGAACTAGGATTTTGTGAATCAGTAGAAAGAGAAATAATAGAAAAACAGATCTACCGACGGCTGTTGGATGACGCAATGATTATAACAGCTGATTTTTATCTGTGTGTGGCCAGATCACAAATCTTCTCCCATAAGGATTACATGTAAACTTTGAAGGACCGTAGGAAAGAGTCCTGAGGTCCGATCATAAATTTGATACGCCATAAACCTGCTCCTGAACATAACAAACACAACTAAAAAAATCATCAAATTCGGTGCACACACGAAAAAGTTATTGAATGTCAAATTTGAGGTTCGATTTTTATTTATAAATACCTTCATTGTTGATTAGCTGGCATTTTAGACATCTATCAATACAGTCTAATGCTTCTAATTCAATCAATGTTGATAATTGAAGTGAATATCATAGCATAACTTTAAAATCTCAACAGCTTGAATAGTAATGTATGTTATTGATCAGGAATTAATTCATGTTGAGACCCTCTTCAAACTGTCATTATAATTTGGCGTTGATGTTTCCAATCCAAACAAAGCCACTGTATATGAGTAAGATACTTAGAAATGACTGCAATATACAATATACATCTCATATGTATATGCTATGAAAGGATATCATTGAAAGGAATCAAATACTGGAATACTAAGACACTGAAGTACCACATCAAGATTTAATCATATTATACTATGGTATAGTACAAAAAAATTATCATAGGATAGTATCATTCACTCGTTTTAAACTGTGATATCGGCGCACCGAACTTTGCTAGTTATTTATTTATTGACGTTTGATAAACCGAACACAATTCTTTAAAATGATTGGGGAAGTACTAACTGGCACAGCCCAAAACTGTTTTTTCCCGAATTTTGATTTATACACTATAAATAGTACAGAAAGTAGGTTATGTCCATACACTTGAATTCAGGTTCAATTTTCTGTTAAAACATTTGAAAACAAAAAATTTATAATTGGTATTTTATATACAAACCAAATTGAGGCTGCACTTTAGTATATGGGCCGCGTAATCTAGCATTGAGACCTACATAGATCGATAGAGGAGATCAAGACGAGATCAACCATGTATAACATTGTTTTCGATTTCTAAGGATTAGCTGAAAAAACATGGCGGAAAGTTCAAAATTTTTATATCAATTTTTATTTTCAATAATTTTTTCATGGCTACAATATGTTTTAAACTAGTTCAATCTTATGTAAAATTTGACGAGGAATCCAATGAAACTAATTTCAGGTTCGTAACTTCAGTAGTTTTTGAGATATTGCAAAAAATGTGCGAAAAAGTGCAAATTTTTGGTTAAAGAGGTGAACCTGTTTGCATGGTGATTGATAGGTATTTTGAACCATTGGATTTAGTAGAATGATAAATTCTAAAGGAAAAATATCCAGTCACTTGATTGCCTAAACTCAAAATTGCTCCAAATATTTGGGCAAATAAAAATATTGCAGCTCCATTTTTTCTACCTAGGGAGAACTTGTTAGAAAAAGCTTAGGTTGGGGAAAGCTTAGGGTAGGAGGAGCTTGGATCAGGGAAATATTAGGTTAGGAAAAGCTTAGATTAGGGAAAGCTTAGTTTAGGAGAAGCTAAGGTCAGGAAAAGCTGAGGTTAGGGAAATCTTAGTTTAGGAAAAGCTTATATTAGGAAAAAAAGCTTAGGCTGGGAAAATCTTAGATTAGGAAAAGCTGAGGTTAGAAAAAGCTCAGATTGGAAAAAAACTAAGGTTGGAGAAAGTTTAGGTTAGGGGGAGCTGGGTCTGAGAAAAGCTTAGGTCAGGGAAAGATGGGTTAGGAAATCTTGCATTAGAAAGAGCTCAACTTAGGAAAAGCTTAGGTTAGGAGAAAACTTAGGTTAGGAAAAGCTTTAATTAGGAAAAGCTAAGGTTAGGAAAAGCATAGGTTAGGAAAGAGCTAAGGTTAGGAAAAGCTTAGGTTAGGGAAGCTGGGTCTGGGGAAAGCTTGGGTTAGGAAAAGTTTGGATTAGAAAAAGCTTAAGTTAGGAGAAGCTTAGGTTAGGGAAAGCTGAGCCTGAGAAAAGCTTAGGTTGAGGAAAGCTTGGGTTAGGAAAACGTAGATATGGAAAAGCTCAGGTTAGGAAAAAGTTGAGGTTAGGAAAAGTTTGGATTAGGTAAAGCTTGGGTTAGGGGAAGCTGGGTTTGGGAAAAGCTTAGGTTGGGGAAAGCTTGGGTTAGGAAAAGCTCAGATTCGAAAAAGTTTAGGTTAAGAAAAGCTTAGGCTAGATGAGGCTGGATCTGGGAATAACTTAGGTTAGGAAAAGCTTAGGTAAGGTAAAGCTTAGATTAGTAAAAGCTCAGGTTAGGAAAAGCTTAGGTTCGGAAAAGCTGGGTCTGGGAAAAGCTTAGGTTGGGGAAAGCTTGGGTTAGTACAACTTAGATTAGAAAAAGCTTAGGTTAGGAAAAAGTTGAGGTTGGGAAAAGTTTGGGTTAGGTAAAGCTTGGGTTAGGGGAAGCTGGGTTTGGGAAAAGCTTAGGTTGGGGAGAGCTTGGGTTAGGAAAAGCTCAGATTAGAAAAAGTTTAGGTTGAGAAAAGCTTAGGCTAGAGAAGGCTGGGTCTGGGATAAACTTAGGTTGGGAAAAGCTTAGGTAAGGTAAAGCTTAGATTAGTAAAAGCTCAGGTTAGGAAAAGCTTAGGTTCGGGGAAGCTGGGTCTGAGAAAAGCTTAGGTTGAGGGAGCTTGGGTTAGTACAACTCAGATTAGAATAAGCTTAGGTTAGGAAAAGCTTGGATTAGGAAATATCTAAGGTTAGGAAAAGCTTAGGTTAGGAAAAAAGGTAAGATTTGGAAAAGCTTAGGTTAGGGAAAGCTTGGGTTGGGAAAAGCTTACATTGGGAAAAAGTTTAGGTTAGGAAAAGCTTTATCTGATTCAATTATTTCTACAATCTTTTAAAGCTTCTGAATTGCATTGGAAGTTGAATAGAATGTGATCCTGAATATCGGTCTGCACCATGCCTATGCAAACATATTGAACTCTTCTAAAGCTAAAATACTACATTTTCTTGTATTTTTTCCAAATATCTTGATAATCTATAACATTTTCCAACCTCAAATCTATTTCAATGAATTCCCTGCAATAATCCCAATGAGATTTAGCCAATTTAGTAGTCACTAAAAGTAGTAGAAAAAAAATTAAATATGAGAATTGAAGAGTATTGAGTGTGCATTTTTTTATATTCCCAAATATCTCGAACAATTTTGAGTTTAGGCTATCAAGTGACTGAACATTTTTCCTTCAAAATTTATGATTCTACTAAATCCAATAGTTCAAAATACCTATTAATCATCATGAAAACAAGTTAACCTTTTTTAAAGCAAAAAATTTGAATTTTTCTGCACATTTTTTGCAATATCTCAAAAACTACTGAAGTTACGAACCTGAAATTATTGGATTCCTCGTCAAATTTTACTAGTTTAAAACATATTGTAGCCATAAAAAAATTATAAAAAAAAAAATTGATATAAAAATTTTGAACTTTCCGCCATGTTTTTTAAGCTAATCCTTGGAAATCGACAACAATGTTATACATGGTTGATCTTGTCTTGACCTCCTCTATCGATCTATGTAGGTCTCAATGCTAGATTCCGCGGTCCATAAACTAAAGTGCCCCCCAAATTGAATAACAAAATAAGACTCACTAATCACTTGAAATTGTCAAATAATGATCAACTTTGAAAATTATGATACTCTAGTTTAGGAGGATTATCATGTCATGTCAACAAATCAGATTATAATATGTTCATCAAATCGATTGAATTGTCTAGCTAGGTAAAATTTCTCGCTGATTGATTATGATTACACAGCTGGAAATGATATTATTCTGTCTCTCTCCCACACAGGCACACGCATCTTATGTTATCGAGAGACGACGAAATTTATCATCTGTTTTCCAAGGATGAATTATCTTTTAATGTCGTTCAGCGAGTTTTCCAGAGAATGATACCTAGTGCAATCGAATCTTTATATCATGAACCTATTATGTTCCAAATTTCGTGAAAATCGTTAGAGCCGTTTTCGAGATCCGTAAAAAATAAATAACCAGATATTAAAATAGTCAGATATAAAAATAACCAGATATGAAAATAACCAGATATATAAACACAGAAATTGCTCGCTTAATATAATAGGATATAGTTATGGTTTACACTCTAACACCTACTGCTGTGTTCTGAATATTATTACCACGTGTATTATTCAAATAAACGAATAACACAAATTATTCATGTACTCTTCAGAATCTGTTTTCTCTTCTCGTGAGATTCATTGTTATGTGTCAGCAATTCTCGTAGATAGTTCCAATGCTCTCCATTCAAACTATACTGATGATTAAAAGTGGATCTTCATATTATAAGATAAGACTCCTCCTCTAGGGAGATACACTTTAAACTGACAAAATATTTTATGAATTGAACCAATATTTTACATTCAACCGTTGCTGACAGTTCTATGTGAACCTTAATATAGAATCTGAATTATTCTCTTCTAGACAGATACACTTCAAACTGACAACATATCCTCTTAAAGAGAGATGGACCAATATTTTCCATCCAACCGTTGCTGATAGTTCAAAGATATAATATCTGACTTCTCCTGTAGAGAGATTCACTTCAAACTGACAGTATATCTTATAAATAGATCCTCCACTTCCCATCCAGATGTTGCTGATCGTTCAAGATGGATTTCGATATTATAACATCTGACCTCTCTCGTTTTGGATAATCGGCTTTTAGTAACAAGGGCAGAGAGGTCCAATCCTCCCAAGGTAGTAGCTTAGATTAGTGGGGACTGGGAAGAATTTTTGCGCAATCCGCGAGAAATAAGGAAAAAATTTTGCGCAAATCCCCCTCCCCCTCCCCCCTCCCCCTCTGCGCATGCGCAAACTCCCCCCTCTCCTCCCCCCTTTCCTCCCCCTTTCCTCCCCCCTCTCCTCCCCCTTTCCTCCCCCTCTCCTCCCCCTTTCCTCCCCCTCTCCTCCCCCTCTCCCTCTCCTTCTCCCTCTCCCTCTCCTTCTCCTTCTCCCTCTCCTTCTCCCTCTCCTTCTCCCTCTCCCTCTCCCTCTCCCTCTCCTTCTCCCTCTCCCTCACCCCTCTCCCAGTGAGGACGAGGGGGAGGAAGAGAGACAGTGAGGGAAAAAATAATTTCCCTTTTTCCCTTTTCTACTGACAGATTAAAGTGAATCCATCTTTCTACTGTCAAATTAAAGTGAATCCATATTTCTACTGACAAATTAAAGTGAATCCGGTTTGCTTTCCACCTGACAGTTAAGAAAAATTTCACAAATTTATATTGAAATTTTCTATGTGCTGTACAAACCTGCAGGCGTTGCTTTTTTAAGTGTGCTCTCCGAGAATATCTATAGTAAATTTAGTACGAACAAGCATTCCAAAAATGGCTATAGATATTCTCAGACCTATATCACTTGGGGTATCAACATCATCAATATCGGTGCAGTTCTCTTAGGAAAATTCGATTTCCACTGACATTAAGTTCCCACGAGCGTGAAAGAAAACTTTTAAGTTTATGCTTGTTTAAGACTAGAGAATACTCATTGGGCAAGTTGATAACCTCTTTAAAGTCTCCTTCACTATCAATATCAATTATGTGTATGCAAATTTCATATAGGTAAGAAATCACCTTGCTATGCTTTCAACGAAGGCTGTTTCAACGACCCCCACTCCACCTCCCTCTCTTATGAGCACACACCAATCAAATAACTAACTAACCTTTGATTTGCTATGTCCTCCTTTGTCCTCCTTTGTACTCTGTTCTCCTCCTCCTCCCCTCTGAGGACAAAAATTGTCCTCCGTTCTCCTCCTTTGTCCTCCTCCTCTTCCTCCTCCTCCACTCGTTTAGCAGGAAAAAGAAAAAATGAGAGAGGAATCGGGGGAAGGGGAGAGAGGTAAATGTCAACAGTCATTGTCACAATAATTTTCTTTATTTTTAAATTATTATACATACATCAAACCATATCTATGACCAAATCAAATACAGAAAGTAACTCTTTCCTTATTCCTACTGGGTGTATATTTAAAAACATCTAGCTTGATTCTAATTTTATAATTCAAATCTATGTTTGGCTTTTCAAATTCTTCCTCTAACCAATAGTTTGACACATACAATGCTTCTACATTTTCAAACTGTAGGATATACCGTATCTTGTTTCTATTGTACACTTCTTTTATTGCAATAATGACTAACTCTATACCTTGTGGTAACTCTTCTAATCTTTTACACTGTCCTACTTTTACTTTCCCTTTAATTTCCAGCATTGTGATGTTATTATACTGCTCCACTTCTTTTTGTGTGAAGGGAGTGTCTTCCAAGTTTTTCCATACATCTGACAGAAACTTAAGTGATTCTATTCTAGGAAATGTATGACCATTATAGCTTGTCATACCATTGACTGTAATTACACAAATTTTCTCTTCCCTTGGTAGACAAATAATTTCTTTTTTGTCAGTGTAAGGGATTACAAAATAACCCTCTTTCTTGAGAGTTTCGATAGCTTTGTATGCATTAATAAAAACATTTTTATGGCACCCCTTTACAAAGTAAACATTTTTCAAATCATCTTTCTCCCCCAGTACACCTACATATGGGAATTTCCCAGTATTATTCACAGTAAATGCAGTCACATTGTACACTCCACTTAGATCAAAATTTCGCCAATGTGAATGGAAATATGGCTCAAGTTCCTCTCTCAAATTTTCTATTTCTTCCTCAAATTCTATAAGCTGTTTGTGCTGCTCCTTTATGCTCTCTGTAGCCTCTAAAAACTCAATTCTCCTCCGTTTTAGATCAATTTCATCCAGTTCTAGCTTACGCTTCTTGGTTGATAGCACTGAGATAGGAGACAAGGGCTGTATCTCTTTAACAGGGTGCGGGAGAAGCTTACAGCTTATGTTTGCACGTTTTCTTAAGACTTGTGGTATCAAGTTACCTGTTGCTACAAGACCCAACTCATCTAGGTCAACAACTTTGGATATGGTAGAGAAAACTGTGGTTGACTTGGAGAAATAAGTCTCTCCACTCTTAATATAACACTTTTGTATAAAACTAATATTGTCCTTGTTGTCTGCATCCTCGAAAATTTCCACATAATTAATAGGTAGTAGATTAAAGCTAAATGCAGAGATTACATAGGATATTATTTTATTTCGTTGTTGTTGATTGGTAGGGAGATTTAATTGTACTCCAGTCAATTTCTTGGTATTGCTATTTCCCCAGTAAACATATTGTAAGATATTGTTAAAAACCAAACAACAGCTATTTTTTAAATTATCTGTCAGTTTTCTCCACATTTTAGCCAAGGACACAGAATAAATTGGAGCATTTTGGAAATAATTTCTACTATCATTCAAGAGTGACAAGCTATCTTGAATAGGCTCAAAGATTTTGCTATTCTCTCTATTTGTTAAACTATAGTTATAGATTGTAGCTTCCAAACGTGTAATACCATGCATTTTAGCTGCATCAGAGGTAAAGGTTTCCCGTAATCTTGTATCTGGACAGGCAATAAAGTCTACAATATGGTTACCTAACTGCTTATTTATACCAGGGCTTGTGATTTGACATACAAACTTATTATAAATTTTTACTCTCACATTATTATTAACCCAAGTCAAGCAATCAATCCCAACAGTTTTATTGTTATCTACTATCACATTATAGTCTTCTTTATATTCTCCTTGAAAGCAGAAACAATGATTTGTAGTTAGAAAGTCACACATTCCATTCTTGTTGAATATTCCAGCAAAGTCCTGTGTTATGTCCAAGTCTAGTAGATAGAAGTGCTCCTTCCTCAGCTGCTCCAATAATCTCGGTAGTTCTTCTATCAATGTAGCAATTGGCACATCTGCAAGCTCCACTTTGTAAGGTATCCCCACTGGTTCCTGGTATTTTTGTTTCACTTCGTTGTAATTGTCATTGCCAAGCACTTGTAGAATCTTTTGAGACATATCACTTCCACTGTCCAATAGGTAAGGTAGCTTTGCTTTGACTCCATGTTTAGCTGACACCATATTTGAGAATTTGCCTCTTAAATATAAGTTGAATGCACCACATATATCCTTTTTTAGAACAAAACGTCTCTTATCCATTGCCTCACAATCATCCAAAGCACAGATTTTCACAAGCATTATATTGTCACAAAAAGGTTCTGTAATAGGCACAAGATTTGAGTCATCCTGCACAAACAGTTCTTCCCCACCAGTGTAATCAATATTTCCAATGTCTGTCACAAGGTTGTCATTCCACATGTTTTCTGATAGAAGCCAAAAACCAAACCGCTCATTGGTAGGCTTGATTTTATTACCACAGAGCATAGGCACATTAAACACCTTAGAAGTATCCATGTTTACTCCACCGTTGACACTATCAAACTGAACGAATGCAGATCAATGCAGTGGTATTTATAGTAAGATAGTTGACAAAGACTGGTCATGTGATATGGTGTGATCATGTGACAGGGGTAGGAGGAGTGGGGGTCGTTGAAACAGCCTTCGTTGAAAGCATAGCAAGGTGATTTCTTACCTATATGAAATTTTTTAATTCAGATATTTCCTTGAACATTTTGGTTTAGTATCAGTGTAGACTTGATTGAGTGAGCACGCGAGAAACGCCCCCTCAGACACAACTGTTACAGCTTGAGCTTATCAAGAGATACGCCCCCTCAGAGTCAACTCTGTTACAGCTAAGTGCACATTATTGTTCATAACATAATCGAGGTCATGCAGTGTTTTAGCTTTGCTAAATTCAAAAAATTATCTCGCCTCTTGATGTCAATTTCATTCAATGAATTTGATTCTATTGCAAAAACTATTAAATTTTCAACAGGATTCCAAGGCGATGATTTACCGTTAACAAAAACAGAAAATGTACATTTTCCAATTTTATCTGAGATTTTCGAATTATTGAACATACTAGATACAGGTCATCTACATTATTGTAGTGCAAATGATTTCTCAACTATTGTTACAAATACCGATGAACTTTGGAAATGCTTGTATGACATTGCAGATAAAAAATGTAAAAGATCAACTTAGATCATTCTGTTAAGACATCAATAGAGCTGATACCCCCAGTGATATAGGTCTGAGGATATCTATAGCTATTTTTGGAATGCTTGTTCGTACTAAATTTACTATAGATATTCTCGGAGAGCACACTTAAAAAGCAACGCCTGCGGTTTGTACAGCACATAGAAAATTTCAATATAAATTTGTGAAATTTTTCTTAACTGTCGGGTGGAAAGCAAACCAATCAGTATAAAGATGGATTCACTTTAATTTGTCAGTAGAAAAGGGAAAAAGGGAAATTATTTTTTCACTCATCTAGCATTCACTTTAATTTTACAGTATAAAGATGTATTCACTCAGTATAAAGATGGATTCACTTTGCATTTAAAGATTTTAGGGTTGCATTTAAAGTAATATCCTTGCATTTAAAGATCCTTGCAACTAACTCTAGAACGAGAAACTTAAAAGAGTAATAGGGTTTTAGCACATCTACAATAGAGTTTCTTATCTAGACTGGAATTTAATCTGTCAGTATAAGTTGAATTGGGTTCTTAGAGCTTCATGATGCTGACTTAAGATCTGACTGAGAGAATAATTTGAGCATATCTTCCAAGGTTGACTCTCACTGTCAGTATTTAGCACATCTACAAAAGAGTTTCTTATCTATACTAGACTGGAATTTAATCTGTCAGTATAAGTTGAATTGGGTTCTTAGAGATTCATGATGCTGACTTAAGATCTGACTGAGAGAATAATTTGAGCATATCTTCCAAGGTTGACTCTCACTGTCAGTATAACATTAGATGGAGTCACTTTAATTTGACAGTAGAAATATGGATTCACTTTAATTTGACAGTAGAAAGATGGATTCACTTTAATCTGTCAGTAGAAAAGGGAAAAAGGGAAATTATTTTTTCCCTCACTGTCTCTCTTCCTCCCCCTCGTCCTCACTGGGAGAGGGGTGAGGGAGAGGGAGAAGGAGAGGGAGAGGGAGAGGGAGAGGGAGAAGGAGAGGGAGAAGGAGAGGGAGAAGGAGAAGGAGAGGGATTGATTGAGTACTTTATTTATGTAGATTACAATTATATACTGGCTTATACACTTATATACAATAGCTTACAATACAGCAAAGTTATAGATGAATTTACATAATATAGACTAAGAAAATAACTATTGAACTGTATATGATATGAAAAAGCAATTTGTAATATAATAACTATAGATAATAATCATATTGTTATGCATCTACATAAATTGGCGGAGCTTTGGACATATCAATGTCCATTCTTTGGGAAGAATATTAAAAATATCCTCCCCACTAACTCTCTTCCAAAACGTTAATTTCGTTATTTAAACTAAGGATTTAT
The DNA here is from genome assembly GCF_014356525.2 of Nilaparvata lugens. Taxonomy (NCBI): domain Eukaryota; kingdom Metazoa; phylum Arthropoda; class Insecta; order Hemiptera; family Delphacidae; genus Nilaparvata; species Nilaparvata lugens. The sequence continues at coordinate 17,587,362 of NC_052505.1, read as the reverse complement.
TTATTAATGGAAATATTGTAAAAGTTTTAATCAATATGAATATTGAAGAGAAAAAAACAAAAAATTGATAAAGTAAAATAATTATATAGGTAGATAAGATCAAATAATTGATTAATAAAATGGAGTAGGCTGAAAGTAGATCAGGGTTATCAAATTTCAGTAATATACAGCAGTATGCAGTGGATAATTGAAATAACATGAGTTTATATAATATATATATATATATATACAATTCGTTCTATAACATGGTTTAAAGGTTTATATTGGTGGAATGGGTGAGGGATGGTTGTCATGTGATCGTTCTAGGGCCGGACAGTTTCAGTCATTTGTTCCAAAATATGTTTTTTAAAGTCAGGTTGAAGCTCGCTCGGCTCTCGATAGACCTGATAGAAACAGGAAGTGTATTCCATGCACGACAGGCACTGACTAAGAAGGATTTTGTGAAAATAGTAGTTCGATGATTGGGTATCCTTAAAGTACTTTCTCCGGTTCTAGTATGTGAAGCATCTATCCTCCTACCTTCAGAGACAAATTTGAAATCATCTTTAAAATAGTTCGGATTACCGTATTTCAAGATATCTCTAACAAGCTTGACTATTCGAAAAAGCCTCTGATCGGGAAGCTTTAATGTTGAACTAGCAATGTGGGCTGGGGTGATATGATCATGGCGTTGGAGAGAGTAGACGAAACGTAGACAATAATTTTGGCAACGCTGTAGTTTATCATTCAGAGTGACTTGCATATCATTAAGAACAGAATTACAATACATTAAATGTGGGAAGATGAGAGATTGAACCAATAATAATTTAATGTTTCTAGGGAGGATATCGTGCATTTTCTTCAATGCATGCATGGCTGAGAATACCTTTTTACAAGTTTTGTTCACTTGTTCTGACCAGTCAAGAGTATTATTCATAATAATGCCTAAATTTTTAACTGAGCTACAGTAAGGAATGTCATTACCGTCTACACTAATTTTGTGAATCGATTCAAGGTCAATATTGTTTATAAGACGAGAATATCCAATTATAATGGGTTGTGTTTTGATGGGATTAAGCTTAAGGCCATTTTTCTTTGTCCATTCCACTATCGAATTGATATCCTGATTCATTATTCCAACTGTTTCATTAATTTTTGTTATGGGACAGCTTAAATAGATTTGAAGGTCGTCTGCATAAGTATGGAAACTGGAGAATTTGATAATGGAAGAAAGGTCATTAGCATACAAAGTGAAGAGGAGAGGGCCTAAAATTGAACCTTGTGGTACTCCATGTATAACGTTTTTCCAAGTTGACTTTTTGTCACCGACAGATACACATTGTTTCCTACCTAATAGATAGGATTTAAACCAAACTAACGAGTTGTGACTGAAACCAAGAATAGCCAACTTATTCAGAAGGACTGTATGATCAACAGTATCGAATGCTTTAGAAAAATCAAATAGGGTGAGGATGGTGCATTTTCTTTGGTCCATAGCTAACCTTATATCATCAGTGACACGAAGCAGAGCTGTCTCAGTTGAATGGAATTTTCTAAAGCCTGATTGAAAGTTATGAAGCTTACTATTGTTGTCTAGAAATTTTACAACTTGAGCATGAATGAGTCTTTCTAGCACTTTGGACAATGCAGGTAAAATACTGATTGGTCTAAAATCCTCAACTTTATTGGGTGATGGAACTTTATTTAGAGGGCGAACCAGAGCAAACTTCCAGTTTTCAGGGAAAATGCCTTCTTCAAGTGACTTGTTGAAAATGTATGTAATGGTTGGTAAAACAGCAAATAACATCTTCTTGATAAATTTAATAGGAATTTTGTCTACACCCATAGCATTACTATGAATACGTTGAATTGCTCTGAAAGTGTCTTCATCTGAGATTGGATGGAAATGAAATTGATCAGTGATTGGTAAATCTAAGTTTGTAACCTGCTCTTCAAGATCATCTATATGATTAGCAATGACAATTTCGTCGCGTTGGTTAAAGTGTGAAACGAAATAGTCATTTATATTATTCAATGGTAAGTCAATTTGTGGATTTGATTTCTGTTTGCCAAGCCCGAATTCTTTTATTCCCTGCCAAAGTGATTTAGAGTCTTGTCTATTGTTTGTCATAAACGAATTCAAGTACCTAATCTTTGAGTTCCGTAATTCCTGTTTAACCCTATTTCTAAGGCTCCTATACTCTATCAAACTGTCCAAGTCAAATGTCTTTTTAAATTTTCTATGTGCTTTGTCTCTACGTCCCATCATCTTAAGTATGTCTTCAGTCATCCACGGTACTCGTCGTTTTCTATTAATCCTCCTTGTCACATAAGGTGCATGTTTGTCATACAAAGTCAAAGTCCAATTCTCGAAAGTCTTGACCATGTCATCAACTGAGGGTAATGCTTCAATTTGATGCCATGGAGTCTGAGCCACATCAGTCAGGAAGGCGGCTTCATCAAAGTTTTGAAGTCTCTATAAGTGATAATTTTCTGTTCTGGCTTGGGTATCTTATGGGAAAGTACACAGTAGATCAAATCATGTCTAGAAATAGCTGGGACTGAGATTTGGCCTGCTTGAACAACCTCATTGGGATCACTAACAATGAGAAGGTCAATGAGTGTGTCTGATTCATTAGTATGATGAGTTGGATCGAGGGGTAAAATAGTCATGTTTAGGCATTGGAAAATTGTAGTCAGTTGAAAGTAGTCAAAGTTACGATTCGTCATGTTCAAGTCGGTGTTCATATCCCCCATAACTAGTATACGGTTATAACAAGGCATAAGAGAAAGCAAGGCATTTTCGAAATCTGTGAAATGACCTATTTTTGGTGGGCGATAACAGATACCAACGAGTAATTTATCATTACTAGATAAGGATAATTCAAGTAGCATAAACTCTGGTCTGGAACAATACTCTTGTTTAGATGTGATTAAAACTTTTGTTTTGATACCATCTTTCACATAAATTGCTACACCCCCACAAGCTTTATTTAATCTATCATTCCGGAAAAGATTATATCCAGGCAATGCAACAAAATTTGATGAAATACTAGGCTTCAAGAATGATTCAGAAATTCCGATTATATTGAAGTCCTGAAAACGGAAGATTGCTCTGAGTTCATCAATGTGGCAGCTGAGGGATTGTACGTTAAGGTGAGCAGCCTTGAAAAGTTTTTTGAAAGAGTGGAGCTCATTTGCTAGAAACATACCTGCGTCATTATTACTATTATTGAAATAATCATACCTACTTGAGGGCGAGCGAGCTGACGTGTCAATGAGAGTCAGGGAGAGGGAGAAGGAGAGGGAGAGGGGAGGAGAGGGGGAGGAAAGGGGGAGGAGAGGGGGAGGAAAGGGGGGAGGAGAGGGGGGAGGAAAGGGGGAGGAAAGGGGGGAGGAGAGGGGGGAGTTTGCGCATGCGCAGAGGGGGAGGGGGGAGGGGGAGGGGGATTTGCGCAAAATTTTTTCCTTATTTCTCGCGGATTGCGCAAAAATTCTTCCCAGTCCCCACTAATCTAAGCTACTCAAGGTCCAATAATTCAAGGAGCAACCTAATTCTCTCAGCAAATAGCTTGACTGCTGAACAGCTTGTAAGGGATTGTAAGTTGAACAATTGCTGCTTGTAAGATATTCCAGGCTAACTTGGATAGCATTGATTATTCCCCTTTCATATTGCTCTTATATGTTCTATAGGAGATTCACGCTGTAAGTCAGCATCTGATCAACATTGGTTTGCTAACCTTGTCTGACATTGGACATGGTAGATAGCTGCATCCTTTTCCAACTTCGTACTGTTGCCAAAATTTTTGTAGGCTTTGAAGAAATAAGATGAGCCTCTAGAACAGTGGTCGCCAAACAGTCGATCCTGAGCTACCGGTAGCTCGTGGAGTAGTTTTTGGTAGCTCACAGAAACGTTCGTGCAAAATAATGTAGTCCAGTTTGAATATAATACACTTTTCCAGTCTGAAGAAAATTAATGACAAGAAAAATCCTCCACAGCACCGCAGCAATAACCAAGAATACGTTACAATTCTTTCAGACTTGAGACTACAGTTTGATCAACGATTTCAAGATTTTAAAAGCATATCAAATATGGTAAAATTAATCGACTCTCTTTTGTAGAGATCTATGCAGAAGATTTTGCAGCTTGTGTTATAAAACATTTTGGTGGATATCAGGCTTCAGTTGAAATGGAATTTTTGGATTTTCAAAATGATCTGTCTCATAGATCGCTCTCCACAACTGGAAATATTTGGCCTCAAGTCCCCAAAGAAAAATATCCAAATATTTTTAAAGTTGCATTGAGGTTGAAAGCTATGTTCAGCTCTACCTACTTGTGTAAAGCATCTTTTTCGAGTGTGAAATTCATGAAAAATCGATATAGGAACAGACTGACTGATGAACATTTGGACAACTGCATCAGAATGGCGGCTACAACGTACACTCCAAACGTCAAGAAAATACTTGATGACCAAAAATAGTTCCACTGCTCTCATTGAAATGTACATTTCAACTTTTGTTCTACTTTTTGATATGAGATAAGTAGATTTCAACACTAGAAATGTATCTTTATAGGCAATAAAAGTGTGAAAATTTAATTTCGCGTACCGTACATTCTTCAGTCTAATATTCGTTGGTAGCACACTAGAAGATTTATGAATGCTATTTTAGCTCACAAGCTCATAATTTTGGCGACCATTGCTCTAAAATATCAAATCTCTATTATGAAAATTCATTATCAAAGTATCTTCTAGATGAAAATCATATAATAATATTGATCACAATCAACAAGAATCAACAAAATATTATGATATATGAAATATAATTTTATAATTACAAATAATATAATTTTCTTACATTAACAAATATTATGATATTTCATATCATGATACTGGAATGAGTCGAATCACATTTATCTACTATAGAAGGCTGTGGATGAAGAATATTGACAACTATGCCGTCCTATCATTCTGACTGACTTAATAAAGATAATCTCACTATAATGACAATATGTTATTGAACTTTATTGTCGATAATAATATAGTGTATGTAAATTATGTATCTATTTTGAAGAGACAATAAAGCAATTTCAATTTCAATTTCAATTTCATGATTGCTCATGAATTCCAAAGCTGATTTTCAATATGGTGATCAGTCCACTTTAAATAGTCAGAACTCTGTATAACTTCAATGTTAATCTTTCAATCATTAACGATAGATTAAAGTGAGATTTCACTATATTATTATTGACTTGATCCATTCCTGGGAATGGATAATACCATAGCCACCTCTAATACAAGGCTCTGGCCTACGATATTGCAACGTCGCAGCATAGGCCTACAATCTAATACATGATTGGTGGAAAAGATCAGCTGGTATTTTTTAAATCTTTTTCACCAATCATATATTAGATTCTTAAGGTGCCGAAATATCTCCCGGGATAAGGAGGAGACTTTCATCAAGTCCCAACAGCTTAGGGTGGATGAGCGGATGAAAGGTGGGCTCCCTATGGCCCTTGGGGTATGAAAATGCCCTAGCAGACGGAAGAACCACGAAAGATGGTCAACGGCGTTAGGATGCAGAAGGCAAAGGAGAAAACCACTGCATTAAAGATCCTCATGGATATTCTCATAGCAGCTAAATTAGCATGATGAGTCCATCTGTTACTAAATATTCCGGAGTTAAAATAATCCCCCATTCGGATCTCCGGGCGGGGACAGCATCAAATGGAATCACCAGAAACAAGAAGATCTTTAGAGTTGCTACTTGGAATGTAAGATCATTGGGTGTCTGTGGAAAATTAGAGAATGTGAAACTTGAAATGAAACGACTGAATGTCAATGTCATTGGGATGAGTGAGATTAAATGGAAGGACGAGGGAGACTTTTGGAGTGGAGACTACAGAATTATCTTCTCAGGTGACAAAATCAGTACAACAGGAGTCGGAATGGTATTGGACAAGAAATGGGGAAGAAGTGTGAAAAGCTACATGTTGTTCAATGATAGAATAATGTTGGTCAAGTTTGAGCGTGAAGGAGAACATATAGCCATTATGCAAATATACATGCCAACATTTGGATACAGCAACGAAGAATTAGAGGAAGTATATGAGCAAATAGATGAAGTATTGAGCCATGTGAAAGATAGTGAAACCTTAGTTATCCTTGGTGATTGGAATGCAGTTGTGGGTGAGGGAAGTGATGAGGAGGTGATTGGAAAATATGGATTGGGAAATAGGAATGAGCGTGGACAGAGGTTTATAGATTTTTGCATGGAGAAAAATTTTGTTATTGCCAACACACTTTTTAAGCAGCCTATGCGACGTCGTTACACGTGGATTCAGCCAGGAGATATAGCAAGATATCAAATAGATTACATCATTGTTAAGATAAAACACAAACGGTACATACAACAATGCAAAACCTATCCCGGTGCTGATATTTGTAGTGATCACAATCCCGTAGTGATGGACTTGAAGTTACAAGGTGGAAAAAAGACATTTAGACTAAATCCAGCTACAGGAAAATGGGCGGTAGAAAAATTGAAGATACAAGAAAATGCTGATAAATACAATAGCACGATCAAACAAAGATTAAGTCAAGTAGACCAGCCAGTGCTAGACACACATAATCAGTGGGAACATTTGAAAAATTCAATTTTGACGTCTGCCAAAGAAACATTAGGCTGTGAGAGGGTGCAACCAAGAAGCCCTTGGATTAGTGAAGATACCATAGATCTGATGGAATTGAGACGGAAACACAAAAGAGAAGGAAATAGGAGTGAGTATAATAGAGTAAGAAATCTTGTAAATAGACATGCTGAAAAAGATAAAGTAGAATGGCTTGATCGATGCTGCAATGAAATAGATAACAACTTTGAAAGAGGAAACGTTGAAAAATCTAATAATCTAATTAGGAAGATGTTTGGCAAGCGGACAGTAAGAAGCAACATTATTAAATCGAGTGACATGAAAATTCTTATGGACAATGATGAGGTGGCAGATAGATGGAAACAATATGTAGAAAGGCTCTATGGTGATGCAGAATGCTTTGAGGGAGTAGAAAACGAGGACGATGTACCTTTTGATGAGTTGGGACCACCGATTGCTTTTCCAGAAATGGAAAAAGCGTTACATGATCTCAAGTCAAAGAAAGCTTATGGAGTAGATGATATTCCTGCTGAACTTCTGCAAGCGCTCAATGAAGAGATGAGAAACGTTCTACTTACCCTTTTGAATGAGATATATATAACCGGAAAAGTTCCACTTGATTTTAAGAAAAGCTTGATGGTGATGTTACCGAAAAAAAGTAATGCAACAAGATGTGAGGAATATAGAACACTGAGTATTCTGTCGCATACATCCAAAATACTAACTAGCGTTATTTTGAAAAGGATTGAAGGTAAAATAGATGCAAACCTAGCAGATGACCAATTTGGCTTCAGAAGGAATAGAGGAACAAGAGATGCTATATTGTGTTTAAGGAACATTGTGGAAAAGAGTTTCGAAGTAAATAAGAAGGTGTATATTGCTTTTGTAGATTTACTCAAGGCATTTGATAGGGTAAATTGGAATGTCCTCATGCAAACACTCAAAACAATCAAAGTAGATTACAGAGACAGAAGGATCATAAGAGAGCTGTATACTGCTCAAACAGCATTTATAAAGGTGGGTGAGAAACAAAGAGCAGAAGAGCCAGACTGGTCCTCCTAAAGGGGGTTCTGGCGTTAGGCGTTAACAACCTAGCACAGGCAAAAATTTAAAGGTTGACAATATGGGTAGCAAAACCAAAAATTATCCCCGGGTGGAAATCCACACCTCTACAAGAGGGAGCCTTCATTCGGATACGGGGGAAGGCAGTGATGCTCAAAATATTGGAAACCTCTTTAAAGATTTTAGTCGAGGGAGTCCATGCAAAAAACGGAAAAAGCAACATAGGAAGCTTATATTGGGAACTTGGAATGTACAAGGTTGGAAGAATAAAATATTAGAAGTCACTCAAGAATTCCACAAAATGAAAATAGATATACTGGTGACTAGCGAAATGAAAAAGAAGGGTAGTGGTTGTGAAGAGGTGGAGGAAGCATTGCTTTTTTGGAGTGGAGTAGATACAGATCAGAGAGCCAAAGCAGGGATAGGTATGCTTATCCAGAAAAAACTTAGAAGATTCATTAAGTCATGGAATCCAATTAGTGAGCGGATAATTGAGGTAGAGCTCGAAATTTATGGCAGAGAGATAGTAATCCTGGGAGTATATGGTCCTAATGATGACAGTCAAATGCAAGATAAAGAAAATTTTTTCGAATGCCTGAGAGTAAACATTGAAAAAATAAATGAACGAAAAGAAATCATCTTAGCAGGTGATTTCAATGGAAGAACAGGCAAGAGGATTAATGACTCAGTGGTTGGCAGCTTTGGAGAGGACAACCTAAATGACAATGGAGAGAAACTGATAGAGCTCTGTGAACTACAAGGGTTGAGAATACTCAATGGTTTTTACAGGCATAAAGAAATCCATAAGTTCACTTGGACACAAGCAACTCGCAAGCTCAAAACAATCATAGACTATATCATAATGAAGCAGAGAACATCAATATGCGTGAAAGATATACGTGTTAAAAGAGGGCCAGAATGTGGATCGGATCATCAATTACTTTGGTCAAAGTTAGAATTTCCATGGAATGGTTGTAAATCCAATAGTGGAGAAATTTCTAATGTTTCGGAAACAGGGGCTGCAAAAGAAAGAACGAGAAAATATAAGTTGGATTTACTGCAAGATGATACTATAAAAGATCTGTATCAAAGAAGAATGGACCAAAAACTAATGGAATTATTCAGGTTTGACAGCCCAGAAGAAATCTACAACCACATAAAGCAATGCATACATCAAGCGGCAATGCAGGCCTTGGGAGAGGATGATGGAGGTCAAAGGAAGTATAAGCACAACTTAAGTGAGATAACAAAGCAAGAAATGAATAATAAAAAAGTGCTTTATGAGAGATGGTTGAATACAAAAAAAGTTGAGGACTTGCAGAAGTATAAAGAGAAAAATAGAGAGGTTAAAAGGTTGATAGTGCAAGAAATGAACAATGAATGGGAAAAACGATGTTCACAAATAGATCAGTATATTGGAGGTGCAAGAAGCTCAGAATCCTGGAGAGTATTGAAAACCCTTCGAACCAATAGGAGAGAAAAAATCACTGTTACCAAAATCAAGCCTACAGAGTGGGAGAGATATTACAAAAACTTGCTCACAGAATCAAGGAGAGAGTTTCTTGGTGATAGTGTAATTCCTGAAGATCAGGAACAGCGAGAGACTCTAGTATTGCAGGAGGAAGTGGAGAAGGTTATACGAACTTTAAAAAACAATAAATCTGCAGGACCAGGTGGCATCAGTCCGGAACTGATCAAGTGTGGATCTAAAAAGTTGTTTAGAATCTTGATAGTGCTTTTCCAGAGAGTCATTGATGGGGAGGAGGCGCCAGGAGAATGGAAAACAGCGCAAATGACTTCTATATTCAAGAAAGGCGACAGGAATAGGTGTGAAAACCACAGAGGTATTGCCGTTCTTCCAGCTATGGCCAGAGTGTATGGGAAAATTCTGAAAATGATGCTAGAGAAGGAAATAGAAGGGAAGATTGGGTGTGAGCAGGCAGGATTTTCGGCGGGTAAATCATGCGTAGATCATATATATACTCTGCAGCAGATCATTCAGAAGAAGTATGCAAAAAACAGGTCAGTGCATCTTGCTTTTGTGGACCTTAGGAAAGCCTATGATACTGTGCCTCGAAAAAGACTTTGGAAAGCGATGGAAAACCTTGAAATACCTCGATATCTCATCAATGCCACAATGAAACTATATGACGGGAACAGGATTAGTATTAGGATTGGTAAAAGCTTGACACATCCATTTGAAACATCAAAAGGTTTGTTGCAGGGTTGCAGCTCATCTCCAACTCTGTTCAAGATCTTCTTAGAAGATACCTTGCGGACATGGAAGAGAAAGTGTCAAGGAATGGGAATACCCATCAGAGGAGAGAACCTTTTCACCCTTTGTTTCGCAGATGACCAGGTTGTGATTGCTCAGGATGAGGAAGACCTAAGCTTTATGATGAGGAAACTCAAGGAAGAGTATGAAAAGGCTGGTCTGGAAATAAAATATAGACAAGACGGAGTATTTGCAGACAAATGGGAATTCAACACAAAATTTAACCATTGATGACAATACTGAGATAAAAGAAGCAGAAAAATTCAAATACCTTGGGTTCACTATCACGCAAAGTGGCGATACAGAGGAAGAAATAAAGATCAGATTGGCACAGACAAGAAGTTGCATAAGGCAGTTGCACCCAATCTTATGGAGTAGAAATATCCATAAGAAAACTAAGCACAGGATATTCAATACCATCGTGAGAAGTGTAATGACTTATGGTGCAGAAATGTGGGTGACAAAACAAGAAAACAAGAAGTAAAATAACAGCTGTCAAAATGGAGTTTTGGAGAAGGTGCTGTGCTTTGACCAGAATGGATAAAGTGAGGAATGAGGTGATCAGGGACAGAATGAAGGTGGAGTCTGATATAATGAAATTCATAGAAGACAAGAGGTTGATGTGGTATGGTCATGCCAGAAGAGCTAGTGCCAGTAAGTGGATTGGAATAGTGACAGATTGGAGTCCGTTGGGGCGGAGGAGGAGAGGAAGACCAAGAAGGTCTTGGAGGGATGAAGTGGATGAGGCTATGGTAATGAGGAATTTGAGAGATGGTGAGTGGGAGGACAGACAAGAATGGAGGACTCGGCTAAAAGAAGGAAGACAGTAAAGTACTGTAAAATCCCAATTTATATATATATATATATATATAGAAAAAAAGAGAAGCTGCCATCAAGAGAGGAGTAAGGCAGGGTTGTAGTTTGTCACCGCTATTGTTCAATATCTATGTAGAACAGGCTGTCAATAAATGTAAGGAATATTGTTCAGGAATCAAGGTAAATGGATTAAGAGTGCAAATGCTCCGCTTTGCAGACGATATTGCAATAGTGGCACAAGATAAAAGTAATCTAGAGAGAGCACTGAATACCTTGCATGACATTCTCAAAAATGAATTTTATATGGAGATAAATAAGGCTAAGACAGAAGTGATGATCTGCTCCAAGAATCCTGATTTTGAAATAGTAAAGATAGAGAATAACGCCCTCAAACAAGTAAAAAAATTTAAATACTTAGGTAGCATTATTTCAGAGGATGGAAAAGACAAAGAAGACATAAAGCGCCGTATAAGAGAAGCCAAGGCCATTTTCATCAATAAACGGAATGTGCTTTCCTCCAAAAGTCTGAATTTGGATTTGAGAAAGAGACTTATAAAGAGTTGTATCTGGAGTATTGCACTATATGGCTCAGAGACATGGACTATCGGTAAGGCGGAAGAAAAGGCAATTAATGCATTTGAAGTATGGTGTTGGAGGCGAATGCTGAAAATAAAATGGACCGATAGAATAACAAATGAAGAAGTATTTCAAAGGGCTAAAGAGACACAAAAAACTCTATTGAAATCTCTTAGGGACAGACGGCATTCTTGGATAGGACATATTATAAGACACAGCGAATTCACGCTAACAATACTGGAAGGTGCAATCAGTGGACAACGGGCTCGTGGAAGACCTCGGCTACAATATTTGAAGCAGATAACCCGGGATCTTGGGGTCCAGAGCTATACCCAACTAAAACAGCTGGCTCTGGACAGACAAAGATGGAAAGCTGCCAACCAATCGGACGATTGAAGCAGAAGATATTAGATTCTAGGCCGACGCTGCGACGTTGCAATATCGTAGTCGTGGCCTTATATTAGAGGTGGCTATGATTATACTGATATTATATGTATTGCAACGATGATTCATCATTGAGTTACCGCCAACTTGATATTGAATTTCAATTTAAAAGGTTATATTCAAAATACTAAATAATAATTATTATTTTGTAATGAATTACAGCAATTAATTTGGATTTTCGTTTAGTAATAATAATTCAATCTCAGTAATTATTTTCATGCTGAATATTAATTTTTCATGTGTAAAAAACGTTGATATGTTGATATGATGCTCTGGATACTGGATTATACATTGTACAAAATCACAACTACAATAATACTATTGGAGTGAAATATATTATAATAATAAAAAATCTCGTTTCCCTGTAGTATAATCATCCCTAATTCATCGATAGTTGAATATATTGGTTGTTTAAAATTGATGAATTTTAAAGTGATTTGTATATTATCTTTAACCATAATGAAAATACTGAATAGATTATGAATTCCGTTAAAATCATACATCGGGATCAACATGACTTGTAAGATGAAAAAGATTAATGCTAGTTAGATATTGCGATTACATTTTTGTATATTTGAATAAAATTATATATTTGAATATACAAAAAAGTAATCGCAATATCTAACTAGCATTAATTTTTTTCATCTTACAAATCATGTTGATCCCAATGTATGATTTTAACAGATAATTCATAATCTATTCAGTATTTTTATTATGGTTAAAGATAATATACAAATCACTTTGAATTCCAACCATTTATACAACCAAAGATTAGCTACACTCTCTGAGTTTCTCTACAGTACAACTAATTTTGACTCTGATAGTAAACACCAGAGTTAAGCTGCGTTTACACCAAAGTTATTAACAAAATAATAATAGTTAGTTATTAACAGAATGTTCATATTTTAATCCTTAAAGATTCTATTAGATTGAACGGAACTTGACAAACACATATGTTCATCATGTGTATGATGAGTTATGTTCAATCCCATAAAATCTATGAGGATTAAGTTATTAACTTTTTGTTAACAACTTTGGTGTGAACGCAGCTTTATGGTACAAGATACAACTCACTTTGAATTTCATCAATTTTATACAAACATAGATTAGCTACACTCGAAAATCTAGTTTCTCTATAGTACAACTAATTTTGACTCTGATAGTATAACTCCAAAGTTATTGAAAACTGATCTCAATTAAAGCAGTATATGGATAGAAATTCTAGTTTCTCTATAGTACAACTAGTTTTGACTCTGATAGTATAACACCAAAGTTATTGAAAACTGATTTCAATTAAAGCAGTATATAGATATGAATCCTAGTTTCTCTATAGTACAACTAATTTTGGCTCTGATATTATAACACCAAAGTTATTGAAACCTGATTCCAATTAAAGCAAAACCGTCGGATTTGGCAGACATCATCCCAAAAGATAACGTGGCTGAATGGAAGATGCGTACCCGTTTCACCTATGCCACGCACTGTGTTATTGTAGGCTCATCTACTATGTTATCACTTCGTCTACGCTATGTTATCACGGCTCCACAACTCACCATATTACTATAGCGAAGGTGTCCAATTATGGAGAAGAATGGGGCGAATGTTGTCCGAATTGAAGCTCGTCCAGCCTCGTCCAACACACTCGCCCAACACACTCGTCCGACTGTTTTGCTTCAATTTCCTATGCTAAGTCTCACTCTAAATGTCAGTATTCCTCATCAATGCTTGCCATTTATATCAATGATGACAGCTGTCAGTGAATACCACTACAGTTACCAACATCCCGACTTGTTGAATACACCTAACTCAACGTTAGTAGACAGAAGGTTGATCACTCACAGGTGTAAGATTCGAAGTGGTGGGGGGAATGCCAGCGTGACGTCACGTGTAGTAGAAAGGTGATAGAGTAACCACACTGAGCATACAGTTTATTCACTGTATCTTCAAATACATCGTCGTTTAATCCCCTCAAGATTGACCTAGAACTTAAAAATTATCCATACTTATAGCGAATTAATCACCGATTCTAATGATGTTGTTTAATATTTCAAGTTCATTCAACTTGTATGAATAAAATGAAGTTGAAAGTTTTTCAAGAATCTAAACACGTGACACGAAAAAGTTAATAAGCTGGAAAAGCGTTAGTAGACAACGTTATACTATTATAATTTCAGATTAACCCATAAAAAATCTTGATAAACCAATGCATTGCAATAAAACAATAAACCGATCCCGATAAATCCCATGAATTTCATTCATATAAATGCACTGAACACATGCTGGTATCGAGCACATGTTCTACGAGAATCAAAATATCTCATCCCCGAAATTCACAAGCTGATGTATAGCAAAACTACAAAATATAAACACGACCTAGAAGATAAAGAAACCTTAAGGGTTTGAAAGGGACGGATAGGAGGTGGGTTTTTTGCTTTTATATTGCAAAATGCTTGTATTATTCAAATGTTTTGATAATTATTGTAAAGCAGAAACAGAAAGCTTGCATGTCAGAAAATGTTTGTGTTATATAATTTGACTATACGTCACCGTATGATTTTCAAAAATGCGATATTCTGCCTACTCTGTACTACAGCCTACGTCACGGCTGCAGTTCCCCCACTCCAATTGCATTTCAACTAGAATACTATAGATGAGTGACCAACCTTCTGTCTACTAACTTTGCACCTAACTAACTGTCAGGATTTTTTGAATGGAAGCATTGATGTTAGAAAAAATTAGGTCAGGTTAGAGTGAATACCACGATAAGAAACGGTATTGATATACCGTTATAACGGTAAGAAACGGTAAGATATTGTTGACCGAACGTGGTGAGGTCTATGCTTTAACTCGGATTCGATTTTGTATGTCTGTATGTAACGCGATTACGGCCAAACGCGTTGATAGAATTCGATGAGATTTGGCAGGAATTTTTCTTTTTCAACTGCGCGTCGATATATACACAAGGTTTTTTAAATTTTGCATTTCAAGGATAATATGAAAAGAAAAGGAATTCCTCAATACTCTGATATCACTTTATATAGTATATAGTATATACTATCACGTATATCATCTACTTTGAAGATAGGATCAATCAGACTGTAGAATTATCCATAATCAGTCAACTGACAAGTGGATTATTCATTGCATGCATTACACAGATGTCTGGCCGTGTCTATTTTTATAAGGTAGGGTTCTAATATTTTTCTATGATGCGTGCCCATTAGTATCAATATTCTCACATTTGAAAAACAAATTCGATATGTGATTGAAAATGAGATAAAAAATGAATGAATGAACTGAATCATGCTTGAAGAATTATAATATTCTTAATTTTTGAAAAAATGATTTTAAAATAGTTGAGAAATATTTTTATCAGATGGAAAGATTATCACGGAACTGAATAGATTATCATCTATGGGATTAAATTCAGACATGAACTGAGTTTATCAACAAAAGTGAGTTTTTGAACTTGGAGAAAACAAATAACAGTTTTTAAGAGTAAGTTATGATTCAACTGTGAATTGTGTTTCAACTAGAACAGGTGACATCAGATACTTGTGGATGAGAAAACTGCGTGAGGTCTACTGTTCACAGAACTACTACTTTCAACTGTATAGCCCATGAATCGTCAATGGTGTGTACACTCAGAGAGTGGTCAGCCGTTCCAAGTTCCCTGTTTTTGAAAACATGGAAAATGAAGGTTTTGAAAGTTGTGATTATGGAGGAAATCCCAAATTCAACACAGAACATGTTAAACTACATGTTATCTTCCAAAGTGGGATAATAACCCCATCAAAATAGGGTCCATAGTATGACGTAGTGGAATCAGCCAATGAGAACTCGCTATGGGCGTGGCCTCGTTGTAGGCATCTGGAGTGCACTCGCATGTAATTGGTTGACAGTGTGTGACGTGATCGATCTCTCAGCTGACGTTCCACCAATAGATTCAGATTCCTTTATTCATGTGTTCAACAATACAATATTCAACTTACGTTCTAGCGTTATGAATAAATACCAGTAGCAGTAAAATGACATGGTTAATCATATTAAACTAAAGAGTTCTACAATTATATTGCAAGAAATATCATGAAATATGCTGCAGTTAAGGTACTACTTTAATGTTTTCACATGGAACGGTTGAGTTTGGACCTTAAGAAGTCCATTCTCAGAGAGGGTATCGAGGATACCCTCCCCTTTAGTGTGTAATCGTAGATTAAGAATGATGAAAATTTAAACGATAGAGAGAGAATTGTGTGAGGAGAAAGCTGGTTCCCATTCCATTGAATTTAATTGATTTATTACTACTGTTGAAAACATGAATAATGAATAGTTTACAGATTTTTCCATCAGTTTTTGGAGCTAGGTCTCACAAGACCTTTCACGAATAAATAGTGAAATTTCAGTGAAACTTACAATATGCGATATAAAAAGACGTACGATTGTTGGACAAGGATCTGTTGAAATAATAACATCAATCAAAATACTTGCTGTGTTATCTAGCCAAAAAAATAACATTTTTCAAATAATTCAAAATAAGAATGATAAGGTCATAGCCACCTCTAATACAAGGCCCCGGCCTACGATATTGCAACGTCGCAGTGTAGGCCTAGAATCTAATACATGATTGGTAAAAAAGATCATCTGGTATTTTTTAAAATCTTTTTCAGCAATTAGATTCTAGGCCTACACTGCGACGTTGCAATATCGTTGGCCGGGGCCTTGTATTAGAGATGGCTATGATAAGGTTCATGAGCGAGTTCTTCAGCCCAGGGGGCTCACTAGTTTATACGTCATGTTCATTGTTTGAAGCTGTTCTTTACAACTGTATGTGACTTGTGTCAATAATTATTGTAATACAGTAATTATAATCTTCCTTATCCCATATAAAATACAATCAAAATTCAGCTATTTTGATTAGTATTCTAACACATGCAATCTAATAACAGAATTATTGTTTCATTTGTAATGCTGTTATTAGATTAAAAAATTCATTTTTTCTTACTTTTAGAACGCGTAGCTGGAGCTCAAGACTTCTTTTTCCAGTCACGCCAAAAAATATTGTATTTTCAGTTATTATCTTCATTTGTAAAATTTTTTCTTATTTAGCAATACCGATCCAAAAATATCTTATTACTTCACATATCCACGTGTTTACGTCCTACATACATCAAGCTCAGATACTCGCTATCAATAGACATTTCTATGTCAAGTTGACAGATACAAATACATTAGTAATTCATCAATCGCCTTCAGAAACTACAATGGTCATGGATCTATTTATTGGCCACATTCATGGAATTCATTCAGAATACAACTACAGTATTTCAATTAATATTTGACAGACTATTTCTATACAGAGACCAATTCAAGAATCCTATCATCGGTTATCCACGTTACTAACATATTGCAACTTCTATTTTGATCAGTAATAACTCCATATATCTGATATCCGCCATCTGCAGACAGATTCTGTATATTTATCTATAGTGAGAATAACTTTGGAATGTGAGCATTGATTGGGGAGTTATTGATGTAGTTCAGAAGGGATGATTGATTGATTGATTGATTGATTGATTGACTGCCTTTATTAAAAACCTAGGAGGGCGAAGTTAGGGCGCAGCCGGCCCTCTCTTACACTTAACCCTCCAATACAATTCTAAGTAAAACTAAAACACTGTACAACAAAGATTATAAGATGAAAAAAAAACTAATTTTACAGAATAAAAAATAACTTCCAAATAGCGAATGAAAGAAAGAAAAAAGAATAAAGATTTCTTTCTAATTTGAATCAGTGAAAAGAATACAAATAAGAAGAAAGAGGAAAGTGGAAAGTGAAAAGTGGATGCAGAGAGTTTCAGAAAATACATTACATAGTCTACATATTCGAAATACCTATATTCAACATCATTATATGTTCTACCATCCATTATAATCGTTCCTGCTTCATATATCCACTATCCAATTCAATCCCGGTCAATCATTCACGACTGTTATCGATAGAATCAAATTCCGATTATTGAAACTTTGAATAAAAGTGCGAGACAAGAGGAGGAGTATATTTTGGTGAAGGCTGTTATGTCAGGGCCGAATCTGGGTTTAAGCTTCGGTTATCGAAACTAAGTTTGAATAAAACGGCTAGACAGGAGGAGGTAACACGTATTTTGGTGGAGACAGTTATGTCAGTTGAGGCCAAATCTGGGTTTGAGCTTCGGTTATCGGAGCTAAGTTGGGATTAATATGGGATAGTAATCTGGGGTGGAGCTTTTGACACTCATGTGAATAATTTATTCATCACCCAAAAATATATTATCAAAACAATATTAAATAAACATAGACTTGATTCAACTAATCTATTATTTCACGAATTTAACGTTTTGACTTTGAGACAACTCTACTTGAAAAATTTAACAAAATATATAATAATGATAATAATAATAATATCGAGTGACCTGGCTGGCTCAGGTCTGGTGTCAGAGTTTTCAGGTCGCAACTGATCAATTTCAGGGCCTCTGACATGACCTAACGACTGCTTTTTAGGCAGCCGGGACCAACAAAATATATTATCTATATATATAAAAGCGAAATGGCACTCACTCACTGACTGACTCACTCACTCACTCACTCACTCACTCACTCACTCGCATAACTAAAAATCTACCGGACCAAAAACGTTCAAATTTGGTAGGTATGTTCAGTTGGCCCTTTAGAGGCGCACTAAGAAATCTTTTGGCAATATTTTAACTCTAAGGGTTGTTTTTAAGGGTTTAAAGTTCGTCTTTTAGCATGTATATTCTTCTTCTCCCAATCTCTTAATTATAATTGAAATTTCCATATCATATGTTACTATAGAACTATAATCTAGATAGAGTACCTCTTCGAAACAGTTGTTAACTGGCAACTAAATTAATAATTTTGTCAGGTTGTCATTAAGTTGAGTTGACTTTGTTAGGTTGGCACCAAGTTGAAGATTTAAATGCATTTATCGCGGAAAAATTTTATTGGGCACTGCTACTTCAATCCTGGGAATATTATATTTCTAGCCGTCAGGCTCGCTTCGCTCGCCATATCCGTTTAGCCAGACGTTTAGTCTGGACCCACGACTGGATTGTCCTAACATATGATAAAAATGCTCAAATGAAAAATGCAGGCGAGCGAAGCGAGCCTGCCGATCCCATTCCTGGACGATCCAGTCGGGGGTCCAGGGGGCGGAGCCCCCTGGCTAGACGGATATGGCGAGCGAAGCGAGCCTGACGGCTAGTTAAGTATAAAGACATTTTCTTTTATGATAAATGAATCTCATTACAATTTTAGACCAAATATCATCAATAAATACGAAGTTTATTATGCAAAATTTACACTAGTTGAGAGAAAGTTGATATATTTAAGCAGCAAGTTTATGAATATATTACCTTTTAATTTAACACATATAACTAGAGATACCAGTAATGATATGAAAAATTGGATAATTGCAAACTATTTCACTTCAATAGAAAACCTTATCCAAATTAGAATTTATTGTATCCCTTATAATTTATTCACTTTTCTCTTTTCTTCATTCTCAGAAATGACTCAATGATGAGGATTTTTTTTTTTAAATATTATTATAATATTCTCGATTTGCAACGGTCACCAGCGGGCAAAGTTTATTCTTTTGCTGGTGATGCCATATATAATACGTAAAGAGATATTTATGATTTTGTATTATTATTTTCTTATTGCAAAGTTAACACTTGTATTTTGTTTAAATTAATTGTTCATCATATTTGATTTGCTCTTTATTTGTGATTGTATTTTTAAATGGCAAAATAAATTATTTGATTTGAAAAAAAAGTTTGAATAAAACAGGAAGAGGATACTCGTATTTTGGTGGAGACAGTTATATGAGTTGGGGCCAAATCTGGGTTTGAGCTCCGGTTATCGGAACTAAGTTTGAATAAAACGCCTAGTCAGGATAAAGATACTCGTATAAAATTATTATTTAACGAAAATCCTAAGTAAATGCTGTAAATCACCCCGAAGACTTCTGCTACTGCAGACATTAACAACAGGGTTAACAGCTAGATGGAAATTCCATGAGAACTACTATCCAAAAATTAGTTGCCAGCCCAGGAATCGAACCCGGTACCTCCCAATTGCCAGTCAGGAATGCTTACCCTTACACCAAACTGACAATCTCTGGATAGCAGCGCTCATTTTATACGAAGCCATAGCAGTTTACCAGTTCAGATGGAGCCTTGGAAGCCATTCCAACCAATTTACAGATGGAATAAATAGAGAATGCATTTATTCAAATGCTAATTAATATATAATTATTATTTAACGAGAATCCTAAATAAATGCTGTAAATTACCCCGAAGACTTCTACTACTGCTTGTCTCAATCTGTAAACTGGTTGGCCGCTATGGCTTCGTATAAAATGAGCGCTGCTATCCAGAGATTGTCAGTTTGGTGTAAGGGTAAGCATTCCTGACTGGCAATTGGGAGGTACCGGGTTCGATTCCTGGGCTGCCAACTAATTTTTGGATAGTAGTTCTCATCGAATTTCCTTCTAGCTGTTAACCCTGTTGTCAATGTCTGCAGTAGCAGAAGTCTTCGGGGTGATTTACAGCATTTATTTAAGATTTTCGTTAAATAATAATTATATATTAATTAGCATTTGAATAAATGCATTCCCTATTTATTCCATCTGTATACTCGTATATTTTGGTGAAGACTGTTATGTCAGTTCAAGCCAAATCTGGGTTTGAGCATCGGTTATCGAAACTAAGTTTGAATAAAACGGCTAGACAGGAGGAGAATACACGTATTTTGGTGGAGACAGTTATGTCGGTTGAGGCCGAATCGAGGTTTGAAAGGAATTGGAGGCTTTGAGTAGGGGAGGCCGAAGTCGTCCGAAATATAGAGCTATCAGTAGCATACATGTCCGGTCGATTTTAATTAATTTCGAGACCGCGCCATGATCCTTTCTGCCGGGTGCCGGGCTTGACACCCAAGGTATGCCATGCCATGCCACATCTCCAATTAATATCGACGCTATTCATTCGCCGTTGGTTCTCTCTCTCTCTCTCTCCAAAAGTTCACACGTTCGTTTCTGGTGCTGTAATTACTGCAATATCCTTCTTATCATCTACTGTAATTCTGGCTCCACTTACTCGAATATCACATTTTTCTCTCTTATCACTTATTCACTTTTTACATATCTCATCTTCTATAATATAATAAAGGGAAGAACTGTCTAGTACACTCACAAGACAGGAAATTCAAGAATGACGCATCATCACGTCTGAACTACTGGACTGATTAACTTGATATTTTTCATATAGATTCTCAATTCACCGAGGATGGGTATAGGTCAATTTCAGTTTCTTCGAGATCTCAGTGGGGCAAGTTTTCAGTTTTTTAAGGCTTTTTAGACCCTTGCGGAGTACGGGTCACCTGCTTGTCTACCATAATATTTAACAGTGGAACCTCGAAACAAATCATTATAGTACATTTTTTGAGCGGTCCCTTGAGATGTACTATATCGAGGTTCCACTATAAAGAGTGGTAGAGTGTTAATGGAAAGGCTATTTTGGTTAACCTCCTCCTAGGTGAAAGTTCACAAATTCATTTCTACGGTGAGGTTTTCGTTATAGAGTTGGTGGAAATGCTAGGATGACATAGTTGCCAAATTTCGTTCTTCAGCACCTTCTACAATGGATGGCTATAATTCAAGTTATTCCGGTATAGGTATTATCCTATTATATTAGGCGAGCAATTTCTGTATTAATATATATCTGGTTATGTTTGTATCTGGCTATTTTTATATCTGGTTATTTATGTTTAACGAATCTCGAAAACGGCTCTAACGATTTTCACGAAAATTTGGATCTAGGAACTAGGATCTATTTGGAACTAGGTCTCATCCTTGAGAAAACTCGCTGAACGACATTAAAAACATAATTCATCCTTGGCTGGAATAGCTGTGAATAGTAAAAAAGTGAGTATGTGAAAAATCAAAATATCGCATCCCCGAAATTCATAAGATGACGTATAGCCAGCTGTGAGAAATAAACACAATCATTTTAGAGAATTGTGTTCTGTTTATCAATGAATAAGAATAACGAGCGAAGCTCGGTGCCCCGATATTAGAATCATTAATGTGGATTCTTGTTAAGAATGATCAATTCCATCTCAAATATGAAGTGGTTATAATACAAGGAGTCCAAGTGACATATTGTTGGTTTCGAGAAAATTGAGTCTAAAGTTTATTTAAATTAATTAATTATTCATTAATGAAATGAATATAGAAATAATATTCACCTATCCCAATTACTATTCAGTATACTTTTACCAAATCAAACGTACAGTTTCATGCCTCAAATAGCTCTCTCCTTTCTCAGTTATCAGCTAAATAGTGGTAAGAAGTATCACTAATATACTCCTCGTTTACCAATCAAAACTCTATTGTCTAGCTACACATAAATCTATCTAATTTACCAGCAATTGAACAATGATTAATGACTTCATTGCAATATTATATGATTCGCTAATTGGTTCTTGAAGTATCTTTTGCTTGGTATCATGGCTTAATCAAGGTTAAAATGTTATGAATACGAGCGACCGTTGTCCTGTAAACAAGGGATCCAAGTCACTTGGACCCTTGTTTAATCAAATAAACAGCTGTTTGAAAATGTAGTTTAAAAATTTTACACCAGATGTCAGCACTGATTAGATGCTTTTACCTCTTTTATACTAGATTTTTACCACTTTCAGCTATCGATTACTGTAGCTAACTCAAAAAAATGAAAAATGTCACTTGGACCCCTTGTATTCTGACCCCTTCATATATTTTCATCGTCGATAAAATATTTTCCATAATTAATTAAAAGAATTTTCATAATTAATGGGATAATTTGGTATAGTTCATTAGATTTCTCCAATGCCATTGACTTGATTCTGCAACGTTGCGGGGTTCGAACTGGACAGAGAGCTATCTGCTCCCAAAAATAGCAAACCGATGTTAATCAGGTACTGACATCACAACGTGAATCTCACTCCTTGGTGTAATAATAATTGGTTTAATAATTGGTGTAATAATTGGTGTAATAATTGGTGTAATAATTGGTGTAATAATTGGTGTAATAATTGGTGTAATAATTGGTGTAATAATTGGTGTAATAATTGGTGTAATAATTGGTGTAATAATAATAATTGCTGTAATTTCCTTATTTTCATCTACTATAAACTGTACTTTTGTCATCACCCTATTACATTTTTCTCCGTCTCACTGTTAATATTTTCTCACCTTTGATCTTGAAAATCTTGCACAAACTTCTGACCTCTACTTGTATTCCAACATAGAATTGAAAATAATAACATTATCAATTTTTTTCCAACCATCAACCTATTCTAGTAGACTGTTAATAGGAAGGATATTTACATTTTTTTATTTATTTATTTACAATGCAAATGACACTAATGTAATAACATTGAAAGATAAAATAATAAGGTAGTCCTTGTGCTATTTTTCTTCCAAATTTATAAGTGACAAAGTCCAAAATAAGGTTAGAATTTCACGTGTACAATTTTTATGAAATTCTAGTCCAAAATAAACATTAAAACTATAAATTTTGAATTTAGATGGTTTGAATTAATAAATTAATTAGAAAGATTCCACTCAATTACCACTTGTAACGAATAATATTGAATTATTTAAGAAAATTTGGAACCATTCAAGAAACACAAACTTGCAAACTTGTAGATAGCGCAGGTTATCATTTCCCAAGAAAGTGCGGTTATATATTCTAAGCAGAAAAGGAATTACACAAGAATTACAAAAGAAAAGGAAGAAGAATAACAAGAATAAGACCAAATCTAGAGGAAGGAAAAGCTAACTTGTATTTTACTCGAAATGCCTTCCTCTGCTACAGCTTATTCTTTTTTACCCTTCCAAGACTGAGATCGTCTGTTCAGAGTAACTATTGAGATTCAGTCCAAACAGTCAGCTTCCTCAATATAACAACATGGATTCTTCCCAGTCAACCAGTTCTGACAGGTTTTAGTGAATCGTAACTGATGAGATTCACTTAAAACTGTCAGCACACGTTACAAATAGCAGCAATACTTCCCATTTATCCAACGCTGACACTCCAGCAGCGATATTTACAGACGTCCGCCTGTTTGTTTGATAATAAAACGCCTGCTTTTCTAATCCGGCGAGAAAATTTACGACAATTACGACGACACTCAAACAATAAAACTCACTTGACCGTGAAGAGAGAGAGAACAAGAGAGATTCAGATAGATGCTTGAGAGTTTGATAGAGAAGAGAAAAAGAGAGATAGAAATAGCGAGAGATGGATAAAGAGAGATTGAGATAGATGATTGGGAGGTTGATGGAGAAGAGAAAGAGAGACGGAGGGACAGAGAGGGGGGAGAGAGAGAGAGGAAGATTGAGATAGAGTTTGAGATAGACGAATGAGAGATTGATAGAGAAGAGAAAGAGAGAGAGAGAGAGAGTTAGTGTAGGGGAGATTGAGATAGAAGATTGAGAGATTGATAGAGAAGAGAGAGATAGAGATTGATTGATTGATCGATTAAAGCGGAGTTAGGACTCCTGGTCCTCTCTGCCACACAATCCTTGAGAGACATCGAGAGAGAGAGATCGATAGAGAGAAAGATTGAGTAAAAGAGAAGAAAAAATGCCAGGTAGTAGAGAGAGGTACCAGATAAGAAAGAATTGGTAACAGGAGCTGTGCTATGATGAGTGAAAGAGTGGGAGATTGGAAATCAATGAAAATAATTCGAAAGAACCGTTATTGATATTGTAGAGCCGTTCAATATCATTGATATGTTGTGATTTGATCTGTATGACCATGAAACCTGTATAGTAGAAGGAGAAAAAATATGTGAATTTGACAAAATTGATGTAGTTTTATTTCCTTGAGGATCATTGACTTTATCGTTCTAAAAGGTATCATTCACAGTGGTATGTATTTGTATGATCATATATGGTTAGATCTTTGACCAACGATTCTGTGTTTCAATATCTTTTATATTTATAGTCCAAAAAGTGATAGTTCACAAGGATTTTGTTAGGACTATTAATAAGGAAACAGATTCTCGATAAAAGTTAGTCGAATATCTCTATAAACATATATATGTTTACTTGTGACGAGGTAAGCCTTGCACAAACACATCGATTTTTTTTCGTACAGTATTTTGCCATCCTTATAAATTCTACTAGATTGAACAGATGATTTCAAACAGATAATGTTTGTAAAGTTCCGTTCAATCTGACAAAATTCATAAGGACAGCAAAGTATCATACGAAAAAAAATCTATGTGTGTGTGCGGGGCTGTACTCTCCCTACCTTTCGCAAACTTGAGACTAGAAAACTACTTTTTTCACGAACGTTTCTCATCTTTGATGTTTCTCAAACTCTTTAACGAAAAGTGGAATGTTATCAAAATCGTACAGAATGAGAGAACAAGGAGGTATGAATGGGAGTAAACTCACGGAAAATGAGAAATAACAATAAAGTCTGGTATTTCTGTTCTGTGGCAGTTTGTATAGACCAAAATAGTTTCACATCTGTTACATAGTGAGAAATCGGTGAGTGATTTCAGAAAATCATAAAGAACTTCTGATTTTCGTATCTCAGAAAACGTACTACTTTTGAGTTGGTGTAAAACTGTCTTTAGTGTAATCGAAGTGTATTATCTTCACTCTGTGGTGAAATTTACCTGTTTTGCTTTACCTGTTAGCATTCCTCATGAATTACACCAATTTTCATTAATAACTTTCTACAATATATTTTGAATTCTTTCCACTAGTATTTCAAAATTATACCTCACTAATTTTATCATCATATTCAGCAAAAAATGAAGAAATTTACGAGGTTTCATTAGCTACGTTGCTTTAACTTACGTTGCTTAACTACGTTGCTTAACTTAATTTAAACATAATAGTTAAAAGTATCAGTTCATAATATTGTCGCTCAAATTGCACCATATCAGCTACTAGATCAACAAACGACCATTAATTAATAATTTCTAGATCAATCATCAACTTATATCAACTGCTATTTGCAGTGCTACTCTCTTTCATTATAATTATATTCATCGACTTACATTGTTAACCGAGCGAAGTGAGGTCTAACATTCAAATCGACGGTTTGGCATTTCTCTATCAATCAACAATCAGATAACAATCGACCGCTTTGTCCAGATCAAGTTGATATATGAGTATAGTTTGATATGTTCTCTGGTAGTGGTAACTCTGGTAATCCGAAAAGGTAGCCAAACTGACAGAAAGAACTTGAGCTCCACTTGCAAACTGTTGAAGAGATAAGAAAGGTGACATCAGTTACTGTCACAACGGAACGAAACTCACAAAAGTTTAGCGAGGCATCTTGAGTGGGATCTATGTACTTCAAACTGTCAGTACTCGTTGAATGTGGGAAGAAATGGTTTTCTTCCAGTGGAGATTTCGAGTTGGATTTTTAGTGTGGAAAGAGTTGGCAGTATGAATTCAACATCGATGAGAATCGAGAATCACATTGAAGTGTTTGCATTAGTTACGGTTGGAGGATTAGGCTGCGTACACATATACGCGCTTCCAACCCGCACCGAGCACGCTCCGCCCTCGTACCGCCCTTGTTCCTCCATCGTACCGCAGTCGCTCCGCCCCCGCTCGGCAGTCGCATCCATCATGAACGTTACGGAAGATGTTAGATCTTCTCGCGTTCCCCGGTCGAAGCACTGTTGCTCCCCGGTCGATCATCAATCGCTCTGCTGGAGTGACGTTCGGTTGCGGAGCACAGCGAAAGTCTGTACGCACCTTTAAGGAAGTTTATAGAATCGGAACATAACTATTGTGAACTGGTGAAGATGAAGATTGAGGTGGAGATCGTAGATGAGGAGTTGTTGGAAGAGAAAATTATTCAAGGTAGGTCAGTTTAAATAAATATTCGATATCATATTGGATGAAGAATCCGTCATTTTATTTTTTACATGAACCCAAGGGGGAATAAAATGGGAAGATAAAAAGTAAAGGTGGCACGTTAAACGGAGAAGCAGACAACAAGAACGACCGAAAGAATGAGAAGAGGAAGGAGAATAAGAGGTAAAAGGAGGAGATTGGAAATCAATGAAAATAATTCGAAAGAACCGTTATTGATATTGTAGAGCCGTTCAATATCATTGATATGTTGTGATTTGATCTGTATGACCATGAAACCTGTATAGTAGAAGGAGAAAAAATATGTGAATTTGACAAAATTGATGTAGTTTTATTTCCTTGAGGATCATTGACTTTATCGTTCTAAAAGGTATCATTCACAGTGGTATGTATTTGTATGATCATATATGGTTAGATCTTTGACCAACGATTCTGTGTTTCAATATCTTTTATATTTATAGTCCAAAAAGTGATAGTTCACAAGGATTTTGTTAGGACTATTAATAAGGAAACAGATTCTCGATAAAAGTTAGTCGAATATCTCTATAAACATATATATGTTTACTTGTGACGAGGTAAGCCTTGCACAAACACATCGATTTTTTTTCGTACAGTATTTTGCCATCCTTATAAATTCTACTAGATTGAACAGATGATTTCAAACAGATAATGTTTGTAAAGTTCCGTTCAATCTGACAAAATTCATAAGGACAGCAAAGTATCATACGAAAAAAAATCTATGTGTGTGTGCGGGGCTGTACTCTCCCTACCTTTCGCAAACTTGAGACTAGAAAACTACTTTTTTCACGAACGTTTCTCATCTTTGATGTTTCTCAAACTCTTTAACGAAAAGTGGAATGTTATCAAAATCGTACAGAATGAGAGAACAAGGAGGTATGAATGGGAGTAAACTCACGGAAAATGAGAAATAACAATAAAGTCTGGTATTTCTGTTCTGTGGCAGTTTGTATAGACCAAAATAGTTTCACATCTGTTACATAGTGAGAAATCGGTGAGTGATTTCAGAAAATCATAAAGAACTTCTGATTTTCGTATCTCAGAAAACGTACTACTTTTGAGTTGGTGTAAAACTGTCTTTAGTGTAATCGAAGTGTATTATCTTCACTCTGTGGTGAAATTTACCTGTTTTGCTTTACCTGTTAGCATTCCTCATGAATTACACCAATTTTCATTAATAACTTTCTACAATATATTTTGAATTCTTTCCACTAGTATTTCAAAATTATACCTCACTAATTTTATCATCATATTCAGCAAAAAATGAAGAAATTTACGAGGTTTCATTAGCTACGTTGCTTTAACTTACGTTGCTTAACTACGTTGCTTAACTTAATTTAAACATAATAGTTAAAAGTATCAGTTCATAATATTGTCGCTCAAATTGCACCATATCAGCTACTAGATCAACAAACGACCATTAATTAATAATTTCTAGATCAATCATCAACTTATATCAACTGCTATTTGCAGTGCTACTCTCTTTCATTATAATTATATTCATCGACTTACATTGTTAACCGAGCGAAGTGAGGTCTAACATTCAAATCGACGGTTTGGCATTTCTCTATCAATCAACAATCAGATAACAATCGACCGCTTTGTCCAGATCAAGTTGATATATGAGTATAGTTTGATATGTTCTCTGGTAGTGGTAACTCTGGTAATCCGAAAAGGTAGCCAAACTGACAGAAAGAACTTGAGCTCCACTTGCAAACTGTTGAAGAGATAAGAAGGTGACATCAGTTACTGTCACAACGGAACGAAACTCACAAAAGTTTAGCGAGGCATCTTGAGTGGGATCTATGTACTTCAAACTGTCAGTACTCGTTGAATGTGGGAAGAAATGGTTTTCTTCCAGTGGAGATTTCGAGTTGGATTTTTAGTGTGGAAAGAGTTGGCAGTATGAATTCAACATCGATGAGAATCGAGAATCACATTGAAGTGTTTGCATTAGTTACGGTTGGAGGATTAGGCTGCGTACACATATACGCGCTTCCAACCCGCACCGAGCACGCTCCGCCCTCGTACCGCCCTTGTTCCTCCATCGTACCGCAGTCGCTCCGCCCCCGCTCGGCAGTCGCATCCATCATGAACGTTACGGAAGATGTTAGATCTTCTCGCGTTCCCCGGTCGAAGCACTGTTGCTCCCCGGTCGATCATCAATCGCTCTGCTGGAGTGACGTTCGGTTGCGGAGCACAGCGAAAGTCTGTACGCACCTTTAAGGAAGTTTATAGAATCGGAACATAACTATTGTGAACTGGTGAAGATGAAGATTGAGGTGGAGATCGTAGATGAGGAGTTGTTGGAAGAGAAAATTATTCAAGGTAGGTCAGTTTAAATAAATATTCGATATCATATTGGATGAAGAATCCGTCATTTTATTTTTTACATGAACCCAAGGGGGAATAAAATGGGAAGATAAAAAGTAAAGGTGGCACGTTAAACGGAGAAGCAGACAACAAGAACGACCGAAAGAATGAGAAGAGGAAGGAGAATAAGAGGTAAAAGGAGGAGATGAAGAAGTAGAAGTAGAAGTAGAAGTAGAAGAAGAAGAAGAAGAAGAAGAAGAAGAAGAAGAAGAGAAGAAGAAGAAGAAGAAGAAGAAGAAGAAGAAGAAGAAGAAGAAGAAGAAGAAGAAGAAGAAGAAGAAGAAGAAGAAGAAGAAGAAGAAGAAGAAGAAGAAGAAGAGAAGAAGAAGAAGAAGAAGAAGAAGAAGACGAAGACAAAGAAGAAAAAGGAGAAGAAGAGGAAGAAGAAGAAGAAGGAAAAGTAGAAGAAGAAAAACATTGGAGCTTCAGCAGAAAATCAAAAGAAGACTGAGCGTCAATGACAACAGAAATCACCGGCCAAACATTTGGACTGTGTACGAACGGAATGGATACAAAAGGAAATGACCCAGATGGAGGAGAAAAAGGAAAGGTTGAAATACAACTTACATATAGCTCATTCACTCCCTCACACTCTCTCACTCTCACTCTTCCAGTACCCTAATCACTCTCTCGCATCACACTCTCACTCTTACTCCTCCAGTACCCTAATCATTCTCTCATTCTCTCTCACTCTCACTCGTCCAGTACCCTAGTCACTCACACGTCCTCTCTCTCACTCTCCCAGTACCCTAATCACTCTATCTCTTTCTTTCTTTCCTTGAGTCACACTGGACCCGAGTATCAGTGATTTATCCACTTTCATCACGAGGGGCGTCCAGAGCCCAGAGCTGCAGCTGAGTAGAACAGCTGAGAACGAAATAAATCTAGACGCTCGTGAGAAGTTTCGCTGCCTTCCGAATATCCTCGACCTTTGAAACCTCTTTCCAACCCTCCTTCCACATCCCTACCCCCCTTACAACCCCCAAGGGTACAGGGGCACCCAAGATGCGATAATGTCGACGCGAGAATAAATAAATAAAAGTCCCTCCTCCACTGCCATGAATAAATGCAGCATGCCATGGTTCTGGGTGATTATCAGTGACAGTCGGTGTAAAGGGGAGGGGGTAGACAGTCCCCTTGCGACCCCCTACACTGTTTCAGTCACGGTTGAATCGTGATAATCGACGTGATTATCTCTGTCTGTGATTTTCGTGTCGTGTTGACGTCTCTACGCCTTGTGAAGTGGTAAATGAGTGGAGTTTGGCTCTTTCAGAAACGTTTAGGTCGTTCCGAATTGTCAACCGTAAATCTCACTTGATCTTGATAGTTGTAATTTTAGTATCAATTTAGGGCAATCTTCTAAATTATTCT
This sequence comes from Nilaparvata lugens, assembly GCF_014356525.2. Taxonomy (NCBI): domain Eukaryota; kingdom Metazoa; phylum Arthropoda; class Insecta; order Hemiptera; family Delphacidae; genus Nilaparvata; species Nilaparvata lugens. The sequence goes on along the minus strand of NC_052505.1, from coordinate 17,556,855 downwards.
AGTCAGTTTTCTAAAATCCAATAATTTGTATGTTTTATTCAATTAATATTCAAAACATATAAAACTTTCTCCCTGTTTGAGGATCCCATTACACACTCATTCATTATATCATATTCATGGTAATTTTATTGTTCATGGTAAATATTTTACTATAGTCGGATTTACCAAATATTTGATAATTTTAATGCAAGTCAAATTAAGGATTCAATCTTTCATAGAAGTTTTTGGATATCAATATGACACTGTTGATGAGCCCATTATTTCAAAAAAAGCTCATTGTGTATGGGACAGCACTGAATAACCATGTATAGGTGACCCTATATACATTCATTTTAACTATTTGAAGCCTTCATGATTACAATCCGTCTTGATTTATTTTCATTATCAAAATATTTTCCCAAAACGATTGTCGAACACAGTATATTGTTTTCACTGGCCTGAATTATGAAACGGACCAAACGGTTTGTAGAAGAGAAATTGTTGCTCACGGCACTAAATAACTTTTTCCTCCACCTACTGTCTAAAGTACTTACTTTACTCCCTGAAACATAATACTAAAGTGTCACTTTTTCGCTCTCGGTAGTAAAAAAACAGAATAACTCCCTAGGGAGTAAAAGTGACTCCATTTAAATAACATGGGAAGCATCTCTATTTTAAAAACTTACATGGTGATAGGTTAGAAGGTCTAAGCTCAGATGAGGAAGCGTAATAGAGGTGTCTGTCATTGAGTCAACTGAATTCAATACCACAACCAGAAATTTGATCAACTCATGAAATATATGTTTGTATGATATTATATTTTTAATATTAGTAGACGATAAAAATTTATACAATTTTAAAAATATTTTATTCCATTTAAAATACCAGCCAACAAATATTTTTGATCTGCAATTCAAATCTGAACCGCGTGATCTGGAGTCAGCCATTTTTGGTAGCCTGCCCAGCTGATATAATTGTTAAAACTTTGGCCGATAGATAGCGCAATCGGCCGTGCCAATCAGACGACTGGTTTTTAGGTTTTGGATTCTAGGTTATGTTGTTAGGAAACATTGTCACCCATTGTCACCAATACGTAAGTTATTAGAATGATTTAATTTGCAGTTTCTATAGAAAAATGTAGATGGAGGAAAAAAGTTGTGTACATCACGAGCGAAAAATACTTTTTCTCCCTCAGGAAAATTGTTGCCCTCGGCTTCGCCTCGGGCTTCAAACTTTTTCCCACAGGGAGAAAAAGGCGTACTTTTCACTCTAGATATACAAATAACTATTTTTTTTCTGTAAAAATTGGTCCCATATTCAAAATAACAACTCCTTTAATGTAATAGCTTCTATCAGGAATGATAATCTTCATCTCACTCATTCATTCACAAATAATTATGTTTATTCTAACGATGAAATAACATTGATCAAACAGACATCGTTCAATAAAATGGATTCCGATCAGCCAATGAGAGCGCGTTGTGGGCGTGGCTCTCCACTTCCCAAATCTGTGTAAGGTTACACATACATTATTGTCCGGGATAGCTTGCGTAGTTAGAGTATAATACAAATTGATATAGTATACTGACTTATAAAAGTATATTATATTAACTATGTAATAACTGGGTAGAGTAGAAAGTTTTTCACCTTCAAGTCGGCTACAGATATCTATGAACTTAAAAACTGATCACTCAATTTGAAACACACATAAATGCGCCGAGAAAGCTACTCACACGGAAAGGGTTGCATGATTCCGTAGGTTCTAATATGAAGACGAAAATCAAATGAGTCAATTCGCAAGAAAATCAATATTATAGTATATGATTCTATACAGTGTGTCAAAGTACCTCAAGGTTACAACTGCGACTTCAGGTCAGTGTTACTTCCAGTCCGAGAAACTTTGATAGAACTTGAAAATTATCCCATAGATTATAACCAGGAATATCAATATTAACTCTTGAATAATTAATAATTTACAGCCAGAATTGCAAATATCCACTCACCCTCGTGAAATACAAGAATTACTGAAAGACAACCACAGCCAGAACCGTAATATTGTACCTTCTCTATAAAATGGAAATATTGAATGAAAAAGACTAAGAAACTGTCAAAAAACCACTGATTTATTCATAATTAGAAATACCGGTTTCGGTTATTACACCATTGTCAATCTCTGATAAACTAAAACTAAATACAAGAGCAGCAGAATTTATACTAGTAGGCGAGTACTGCTATTGGTCGAGGGCATGAACGCCTACCATTGGCCTAGCTAGACAGTCTCCTCCCACTGTTGAGTGCTCTGTTGCTTAAGCCGCCATTTTGTTACACCGTTGATTGGGAGGAGACTGTCTAGCTAGGCCAATGGCAGGCGTTCATGTCCTGGACCAATAGCAGTACTCGCCTACTAGTATAAATTCTGCTGCTCTTGTATTTAGTTTTAGTTTATCAGAGATTGACAATGGTGTAATAACCGGAACCGGTCTTTCTAATTATCAATAAATCAGTGGTTTTTTGACAATTTCTTAGTCTTTTTCATTCAATATGAATAATTACCTCAATATCAACTTCTCAACTACACAAAAAATGGAAATATATTGGAACACCGTCGATTCACTTGATAATAAAAGCATTGATTGAATTTAAGCATGATTGTGATTTATTACTTATCTTGTAATTATTTCCGTCACTATGGTAATGCTCTGTATATACTGTAAAAATCTGGTGTGGCGCACTCACACAACTTTCCTTGCCGTTATGGAAATTTATAACCTGACGCAAGTGCTCCCGCACATATCAAGTCTACTAATCAAAGATCCAAGCCAGCTGGTGACAGGAAAATAAGGCTGGAGACACACGAAGTTTGCTATCTCTTCATAGTGAATGATTTAATAGAATCAACAGTTGCCAACAGTTTGTAATTATTGAAATAATAATATTTTCTCGAATTTCGAGCTTATTTTCAATTTTAGTTGAAAATGTTACTTAACATTAATTGTAGAGATTCTCATGCTCAATCTTTCCCACTCGAGATTCTTTGTTTAAATAGTATCTGAAGCCTGATAATTGAGAATCTTAAATCAAACTTTGCATAGATGAGGGGGAGCTCCTGAAATTTTTACAGATATGGGACTTGTGGCAGTTGATAGAGCTTCTCGATGACTATTTCGAATATAACTTTAATCAAAATCATTGGAGCCGTTTTCGAGGAAATCGCGAAAAACCCTGTTTTTGACAACATTTTGGCCATTTTAGCCGCCATCTTGAATCGCAATTTGATCGAAATTGTTCGTGTCGGATCCTTACATTGTAAGGACCTCACGTTCCAAATTTCAAGTCATTCCGTTAATTGGGAGATGATATATCGTGTACACACACACACACACACACATACAGACCAATACCCAAAAACCACTTTTTTGGACTCAGAGGACCTTGAAACGTATAGGAATTTAGAAATTGGGGTACCTTAATTTTTTTCGGAAAGCAATACTTTCCTTACCTATGGTAATAAGGCAAGGAAAGTAAAAATAGAAAAATGAATTGATTTTATTTGAATTTGATTTGAATGGGTGGGATTGATGCTATTCATAACTCTATGAGATCCACTTGGAGTTTATAGTTGATCTGAATATAGTAATCAAGATGGGAGGCGCATTGATGTTGTTTACAGGGAGTGTTGCCAGTTTTGAGTGAATGCTAATCGGACGAGATTCACCATCAGTTCGTTTGAAACAAATTTTGACACCGCTGTGGCCAAAATTGAAATTGGGGTCAAGTAGCGTGACTGATTAACGGGCGGAGATGGCGGCTCAATCATTCGCTTTTCCAGATTTTATAAATGAATAGAGAGACTGAGAGAAAGAGAGTGAGAAAGAGGGAGTGAGTGTGAGAGAGTCAGAGAGAGAAAGATATGTTTATCAAAGGTCCAAAGGTTTAGAGGGGTTCTGAGTTCAGAAGGGAGGCAGAGTGTCCGTTGGTCCAATACTCTTCTCATCTCGTTCTTTCTCTCCCTCCATCTTTCTCCTCCTCCTTTTTCTCGTCCTTCTCCACGTCATCCTCCTCCTTCTCCATTTCTTCAAACTCTTTCTCGGACTCCTCCTCCTCCTCCTACATCTCTTCATCTTCTTGTTCGTACTTGTCCTCCCAATACTTCTTCATTTACGCTTTTCTTTCATCTCTCTTCTTGTTTGTTCTTCTAATTCTTTATTCTCGTATCCGTTCCTACTTGCTCCTTGTTGATGGACGTCTTGTTTTATTGTTTATATTATTTGTAGCATATCTCTTGTTATTTATACAGTTCCTTTTGTTTCTCTCTTTTTTCCTGAATCATTATTTTACATCTTTGTTCTCATTTCAACCGTTTATCCTTTTCCATTATCATAATCCTCCTCTTTTCTCCACTTCATACTTCTGAACTTCATCTTCCTGCTCCTACTTCTCACTTCTTCTTCTTCTTCTTCTTCTTCTTCTTCTTCTTCTTCTTCTTCTTTTTCTTCTTCTTCTCTATCTTCTCCTCTTTCTGTCTTCAGTCTTCTGTCTTCTGTCTTCTTCTTCTTCAGTCTTCTCCTCCTTCTTCTTCTTCTTCATTCTGTCTTCTGTCTTCTGTCTTCTTCTTCAGTCTTATCCTCCTTCTTCTTCTTCTTCATTCTGTCTTCTGTCTTCTGTCTTCTTCTTCAGTCTTCTCCTCCTCCTTCTCCTCCTTCTTCTGCTCCTTCTTCTTATTCTTCTCCATCTATCTTCTTCTCCTTCTTCTTCTGCTTCTTCCTCCTCTTCTCCTTTTCCTTCTTTTTTTTCTTGGTTTCACAATTGCTCTCCTCCTCCTTTTCCTCCACACCGTACATCACCTCCTACTCCAGATCCTCCTTTTCCTACTCCTCCTGATTTCCCTCCTTATCATCATCTACTTCTTCCTCCTCATCCTCTTCTTCGTCCTTCTCATCGTCTTCCTTCTCCCTTTAGGTGAAAATAAAGGCAGCTGTTCTATTCTTCCTCTTTCTCTTTCTCCTCCTCATCCTCTTCCTCTTCCGCCTCCTCTTCATCCTCTCTCTCTTCCTCCTCATCTTTCTCTCCAGAAGTCTGTATTTCCACCCACCTCCAAACTCGTCACAAAGCTTTGATGTGAAAACGAAGCAGTTTCGATTGATTTCCTAGCATCACACCATTTCCTGTCTTGAAGCGTGGTTGGAAGAGAGAGAGAGAGAGAGACAATCTGCGGAAAACAGAAGAATGAAGAAGGAGAGAACAGAATGACGAAGAGACATAGAGAGAGAGAGCAAGAGAGAGAGAGAGAGAGAGAGAGAAAGTGTTTGAGAGAGGGAGAGAATTGGCGAAAAAAAGAATGTGAGATGAGGGCACAGAAAGAGGAAGAGGCTGAGAAATAGTAAGAGAGAGAGTGAATAAGAAAGAGTGGGAGCGAGAGAATTTACGGAAAAAAAGGATGGAGGAGGAGGGCACAGAAAGAGGAAGAGACAGATACATAGAGAGTGAGAGAGTGACGATCTGTGTCACAGTTCCCCATTAAAGCCCTGTCTGGTGTATAAATTTCCTCTCGTTTGCTTTGCTAAACCAGTTGTATATAGTTCGATTCACTACATACTGTCAGTAAACCTCATAAATAACATGAATTTCCCCCTATTCATACAATACTGCCAGACTACAGTGAGTCTCATCGTAGCAAATCTTGCCGGACCAGGGAAGAGTTTTCCTTTGAAATGAATTCCAAACTTGCAGCACATCTCTGAATCGAACACTGTATTTCCCCCATTCAAACAATTGTGACAAATCAATGTGAATCTGCCCCCTGTGACTTGGCCCCTTGAACCAAGGATTCTTTGAATAGCTGAACAGCTTTTGCTCTCTTATTGGTGCACAAGCTGCGTTTTGCTGCTTTTCTGAATGGGGACAGTTATTGGTTGCTGTGTCACATTAGTGCCTGTTTATGCTTGTTTGTTGCCTCTGAATGCATATCCCGAATGCGGATGCAATTTTGTGTACAGTTTTTCTTCTGTATGCACTTTGGATGCAGCAATTTTGTACACAGTTTTTCTCTGAATGCACTTTGGCTACATGCAACTTTGTACACAGTTTTTCTCTGAATGAACTTGGGATATATTCAACTTGTGCATAGTTGCAGTTTTTTAAATTCAGATACAGTTCTATCATTGTATAGGTACCAACATCTATTCATAAAGCAATTTTGTCTCAATTGAATAGACTTAAAATGTTGTCAAAAATTGAATGAAAATGAATATTCTACAGGAGCATGCTTTCGTGTGTGCTCACACATCATCAGCTATTTTGTCTTCTAAATGTATACGTTTCAAATTTGTCAGATCCTCGTTACTGGAGGAAAAACTTCCGTAGTTGAATGAAAACTGTGTTATTTGTGTTTTCATTATGGGAAGGTACGATAACATCAAACACAACAATTTCTAAAATTCGATACTTCTTCAAGCATGAGAGAAATACACAATTAGCACAATTTCAAATGAATCATTATGCACACTTATATGTCGTAGTCAATGACACTAGATCAAAATGTTATATATTGTATAATATGCTCAATGTTATCTTATGCTACTTCCTTATTCTCTCATTCCTTCTCTAACCTCTCCTCATTAATTCTCCTTCTTTTACATACTCTTATCCTATCTTCATCGTCTGTATTCTTCTTTATACACATTCTATTTCTGTTGTATAATATTGTATAATATGCTCAATGTTATCTTAAGCTATTTCCATATTCTCTCATTACTTCTCCAACCTCTCCTTATTGAATCTCCATCTTTTACATACTCTTATCCTATCTTCATCGTCTGTATTCTTCTTTATACCATTCTATTTCCTCCCCTTCCACATTCTTCAAGACGTTTTATTCCTCTCACATCCTAGTCTTCTTGTTGTTTCTCAATCTTATGTCTCTCACCACTTCTTTCTCATTCTTTCCCAATAAATTATTTTCTTATCACCATTGCATGAAACACCTCCTTTTCTTCTTCGCTCTCCCTTCATTTGCATCTCAATCCTCATAATCTCTAACCTGTTTCTGTTCCATATATTCAATAAATTGTCATCTACCACTTTTTCCAGTCTCATTCTGTCTATAACCTCTTCCACCTCTTGGCTATCGTATAATTTTTATACTCCCGCTTCCATGTTTTAATAAATAAAGTATAATGCTATCAGGTATCTTCCAAGTCTTCTCAAGCCAGTTACATTCACATCAATTCCTGGACGTCAGATTTTTTGCCTAATGAATTTTATCAGATTGAACATGACTGGGAAACACATGGAGTCTTTCTGTACACATCAGAGATCAATGAGTGTGTACCTTAAGTCTGAGAGATATTACTTCGAACATAAAGAGGGGGAATTAGTTTCTCGTTGCACAGTTTGTAGCATGGACAGAGTAGTGGAGAGGAGTAAGCATGCTGCGATTAAGGCTGTGAAAAGGCTAAAAATAAATTTTCTACTGGTGATATTTTTCAAAGTTTTCGATTTGTTTTCATCAAGCTATCAAAATTGAAAAGTTTTCTCAAGAAAACATTTTTTCCGATCATTAATTTTTGAGATATGAGCTCCTAAAGTTCAAATTTTTGGGACAGAACATTTCAAATTCGGTAAGAGATAAATCCATGAGATTTGGGTGACGAATTCTTCATGGTGTCGTTGATTGAATAGAACATACATTTCCTGAAATATAAATTCTTGAGAAAGTTGATATTTCCAGGAAATGTTAGTTTTATTCAATCGACAATACCATGAAGAATTTATACTCTAGATTCCATGGATTTATCTCTTATCGAATTTGAAATGTCCTGTCTCAAAAATTTAAACTTTAGGCGCTCATATCTCAAAAAGTAGTGACCGGATAAAAAACGTTTTCATGAGAAAATACAAATCGAAAAACTTTGAAAAATATCACTAGTAGAAAGTTTATTTTTAGCCTTTGCACAGCCTTAATTGGATGCTGACACAGAAGTAGGGAGAATGCTGTTAGGTAGTGGGAGTGATTAGTGAAGGAAAGAGTATCAGGTCTCTCTACCTTCGAGAGAGAGCCGTGTGAAAAGTAATACCTCTCGGACAATAATATTATAGGCACACACATGAGATGTGTTTCTGCACTCTTCAGGAATCGATGTGTGTGTGTGTGTGTGTGTGTTGTGTGTGTGGTGTGTGTGTGTGTGGTGTGTGTGTGTGTGTGTGTGGTGTGTGTGTGTGTGGTGTGTGTGTGTGTGTGTTTGTGTGTTGTGTGTGTGTGTGTGTGTGTGTGTGTGTGTGTGTGTGTGTGGTGTGTGTGTGTGTGTGTGTGTGTTGTGTGTGTGTGTGTGTGTGTGTGTGTGTGTGTGTGTGTGTTGTGTGTGTGTGTGTGTGTGTGTGTGTGTGTGTGTGTGTGGTGTGTGTGTGTGTGTGTTGTGTGTGTGGTGTGTGTGGTGTGTGTGTGTGTGTTTGTGTGGTGTGTGTGTGTGTTTTGTGTGGGTGGGTGTGTGTAACATTTCTCAATTCCACGTAATTTCACATGAGTTTTTCTCCATCTTATTCTTTATTCTAACTTCGTTTCTATGTTAACGTCTCTCACTTCTCCTCATCTGGCTCTTCATTCATTAACTCCTTCTTCTTTCATGTCTCTTTCCCCGTATGTTTCTCTTAAGGTGCGTACAGATATACGCGCCTCCAACAAGCTCCGCGCATGCTCCGCACTCGCTCCAGGATCGCTCCGATCATGAACGTTACGGGAGATGTTAGCTCTTCTCGCATTCCACTCTTGCTCCCCGGTAGATCATCAATCGATCTGCTCGAGTGACGTTCGATTGTAAAGCAGAGCGAAAGTCTGTATGCACCTTTAGGAAAGCGATAATTTTTCTATAATCATAAAATCAAATTCTTCTTGCCATAATATCATTCAATTTCTAAAACAAAAACACAATTAGATTGCTAGAGTTAAACATGAACTTTGATTAATTATATAATGTTTCCCACAACATAATCTTATAGGAGTTGTCAGAAATACCGGAGGTTTGTGTGGTGTAAATACAAAACCACTAGTGACAATGATTCTGGTACTGTGTACTCCAAGATTAATGATGATTCTGTGATGTTGAGTTCCACAACGGTTGTTGTGTTGTTGTGTTGTTGTGTTGTTGTGTTGTTGTGTTGTTGTGTTGTTGTGTTGTTGTGTTGTTGTGTTGTTGTGTTGTTGTGTTGTTGTGTTGTTGTCTTGTTGTGTTGTTGTGTTGTTGTGTTTTTGTGTTGTTGTGTGTGTGTGTTGTGTTGTTGTGTTGTTGTGTTGTTGTGTTGTTGTGTTGTTGTGTTGTTGTGTTGTTGTGTTGTTGTGTTGTTGTGTTGTTGTGTTGTTGTGTTGTTGTGTTGTTGTGTTGTTGTGTTGTTGTGTTGTTGTGTTGTTGTGGTGTGTGTGTGTGTTTTGTTGTTTGTGTGTTGTTGTGTGATGTTGTGTTGTGTGATGTGTTGTGTTGTGTGGTGTTGTTGTGTTGATGTGTGTGTGTTGTGTTGTGTTTTGTGTTGTGTTGTTGTGTTGATGTGTGTTTGTTGTTTGTTGTGGTGTGTTGTTGTGTGTGTGTGTTGTGTTTTTGTGTGTTGTGTGTTGTGTGTTTGTGTGTTGTGTGTGTGGTGTGTGTGTGTGTTGTTGTTTGTTTGTGTTGTTGTTGTTTGTGTTTTGTTGTTTGTGTTGTTGTTGTTTGTGTTGTTGTGTTGTTGTTGTTGTGTGTGTGTGTTGTTGTGTGGTGTTGTTTGTGTTGTGTGTTGTGTTGTTGTTGTGGTGTGTGTGTTGTGTGTTGTTGTGTTGTTGTGTTGTGTTGTGTTGTTTGTTGTGTTGTGTGTGTTGTGTGTGTGATTTGTGTGTGTGTGTGTGTGTGTTGTTGTTGTGTGTGTGATTTGTGTTGTGTGTGTGTTTTTTTGTTGTGTTGTTGTTGTTTGTGTTGTTTGTTGTGTGTTTGTTGTTTTGTTGTTGTGTGTGTTGTGTTGTGTGTTGTTGTGTTGATGTGTGTGTTGTGTTGTGGTTGTTGTGTTGTGTTGTTGTTGTTGTTGTGTGTTGTTTGTTGTTGTGTTGTTTTGTGTTTGTGTGTTGTGTGTGTGTGTGTTGTTTGTGTTGTTGTTTTGTGTGTGTTGTGTGTTTTGTGTTGTGTGTTGATTGTTGTGTGTGTTGTGTTGTTGTTGTTGTTGTTGTGTGTGTGTGTTTTTGTGTTGTGTGTGTGTTGTGTGTTGTTGTGTGTTTGTTGTGTTGTGTTTGTGTTGTGTTGTGTGTGTGTGTGTGTTGTGTGTGTGTTGTGTTGTTGTTGTTGTGTTGTTTGTGTTGTTGTGTTTGTTGTGTGTGTTGTGTGTGTGTTGTTTGTGTTGTTGTTGTTGTGTTGTTGTGTGATTGTGTGTGTTGTGTGTGTTTTTGTGTTTTGTGTTGTGTTTTGTTGTTGTTTGTTGTTTGTGTGTGTGGTGTGTGTTGTTGTTTGTGTGGTGTGTTGTTGTTGTTGTGTGTTGTGTTGTTGTTTTGTGTTGTTTGTTGTTGTTGTTGTGTTGTGTGTTGTTGTGTTGTGTGTGTGTGTGTGTGGTGTTGTTGTGTGTGTGTGTGGTGTTGTTGTGTGTTTTGTGTTTGTGTGTGTGTGTTTTTGTTGTGTTGTTGTTGTTGTTGTGTGTGTGTGATTGTGTGTTGTGTGTGATGTGTGTGTTGTGTTGTTGTGTGTTGTTTTTTTGTGTTGTTGTGTGTGTGTTGTGGTGTGTGTGTGTTGTTGTTTGTTGTGTGTTGTGTGTGTTGTGTGTGTTTGTTTGTTGTTGTGTTGTGTGTGTGATTTGTGTGTTTGTTGTGTTTTGTGTTGTTGTGTTGTTGTGTTGTGTGTGTGTGTGTGTTGTTGTGTGTGTTTTGTTGTGTTGTGTTTGTGTTGTTGTTGTTGTGTTGTTGTGTGTTGTTGTGTTGTGTTGTTGTGTGTTGTTGTGTTTTGTGTGTGTGTTGTTGTTTGTGTTGTTGTGTTGTTTGTTGTTGTTGTTGTGTTGGTGTGTTGTTTGTTGTGTGTTGTGTTGTTGTTTTGTTGTGTGTTGTGTGTGTGTTTGTTGTTGTGTTGTGTGTGTGTGTGTGTTGTGATTGTGTGTGTTTGTTGTTGTGTTGTGTGTGTGTGTTTTTTGTGTTGTTGTGTGTGTTGTGTGTTGTTGTTGTTGTGTGTGTTGTGTGTGATGTGTTGTGTTGTGTGTGTGATGTTGTTGTGTGTGTTGTGTGTGGTGTTGTTGTGTGTGTTTTGTGTGTGTTGTGTTGTGTTGTTGTGTGTTTTTGTGTTGTTGTGTGTGTTGTGTTGTTTGTTGTGTTGTTGTTTGTGTGTTGTGTGTGTGTGTGTTGTTGTGTTGTGTTGTTTGTTGTTGTTGTGTGATTGTGTGTGTGTGTTGTTTTGTTTTGTTGTGTGTTGTGTGTTGTGTTTGTGTTGTGTTGTTGTTTTGTGTTTTGTGTTGTTTTGTTTTGTGTGTGTGTGTTGGTGTGTTGTGTGTGTTTGTTGTGTTTTTGTGTTGTGTTGTGTGTGTGTTGTGTGTGTGATGTGTTGTGTTGTGTGGTGTTGTTGTGTTTGTGTTGTTGTGTTGTTGTGTTGTTGTGTTGTTGCTTGAATTTGTGTTGTCTCACCAGACATCGTCAATCGGACATCAATCTCCAGAACAGAGCACCAGAATAAATTGTGAGTTCCACTACATACTGTCAGAATTCCTCATAAACAACAAACAACGTTTCCCATTCATACAATTCTGACAGTTTCTAGTGAATCTCACCGAAGAGTGATCCACTGAAGATTGTCAGCATTACTCAAATTGGAAGCTCTGATGTTTGGTTAGGGAGGGATGCTGTCAGTTTGAGGCTTAGCTCAGTTCAGCTAAGAACCCCACTTTAAGGCAGTTATGCTTTACGAGTCTTTTGTACTAAATTGACATTCGTCTGAGCTGGTTGAGTATTTTACTCTGGCAACAACTGTCTCTCACACTCTCTCTTTCTCTCTCCACCACTCGCTCTCTCTCTCTGTATTCTTCTTAAATTTCTCTGTGAATCCTTCTGAAATTCTCTATGTCTCTCTCTCTCTCTCTATCTGTACTCTTCTTAAATCTCTCTAACACTCTCTCTCTCTCTGATAAACTACTCAAGCTACTTATAAGACTCCGAGTCTCTTCTCAAGCCAATTCTCTCATTTTCATCCATTTTGTCGACTACTTTTCCTTATTCATTCATTCAATTCTATCCACTTTTTATCATTCATCTTATTCATTCTTGATCAGCATTCTCTTGAATGTATTATCACAGTAGCTTCCGATAACCACGATCTATTATTCAAGTCTATTATCCTTTTTCTTTGCCATATTCATTCTTATTTCAATCTCTTTCACCACTTCTCTTCCTTTCTACTTTCTCTTCTTCTTTTTTCTCACTTTTATTCCTTCTTCTTCTTCTTCTTCTTCTTCTTCTTCTTCTTCTTCTTCTTCTTCTTCTTCTTCTTCTTCTATATACCTTCTAGACAAGCACTTCTTCTTCTACAGCTACTCTATGTTCTACGCATTCTTTACGATACAAACGACTAATGAAAAAGACTAAGAAATTGTCATAAAACAATAGATTGTAGATGAAACAATAAAGAAATTGGATGAAAGGAAAAAAGAATAAGAATAACGTTTGTAATCTACGAATTTATGTTTTTGAATGAAATGATTGTAGAAGAAGAAAAAGAAAAAAAAACAAGAGGAAGAAGAAAAAGAGGAAGGAGAAGGAGAAGAAGAAGAAGAAGAAGAAGAAGAAGAAGGAGAAGAGGAAGAAGAAGAAAAAGAAAAAAGAGAAGGAGAAGGAAAAGGATATCTTCTTCTTCTTCTTTTTCTTCTCCTTCTCCTTTTTCTTTTTCTCCTTCTTCTTCTCCTTCTCCTTCTTCCTCTTCTTATTCCTCTTCTTCTTCTTTTTCTCCTTCTTCTTCTTCTTTTTTTCTTCTTCTTCTTCTTCTTCTTCTTCTTCTTCTTTTTCTTCTTCTTTTTCTTCTTCTTCTTCTTCTTCTTCTTCTTCTTCTTCTTCTTCTTCTTCTTCTTTTCTTCTTCTTCCATTTCTCCTTCTCAATCATTTCATTCAAAAACATAAATTCGTAGATTACAATCGTTATTCTTATTCTTTATTCCTTTCATCCAATTTATTTATTGTTTCCTCTACAATCTATTGTTTTTCTCCTCATTCCACATTCCTTCCAACATCCCTTCTCTTCCTTCATCATACTTATTTCTTTCTCTTCCCATTCTATTCTAATTCTTATCATCATTCTTATTTTGCATTCCTCAATCTAATTCCTACCAACCATATTTCCCCTCTAATTCTACTCCGATCACTATCTTCACTCTCTCTTCCACACGATTCGCTCCGCTCTCTTTCCATCAGTTTTATTCCTGCTTTCTTATTCATCTCTTCTATAAATCTGGAGCAAGGCTCTCTCACGGGAAAACAGAACTGAGTTTTGTTCGTAACAGATTCCAAATGATAAGATGATAACAATAATTCCGCTCGCGGTTTGGGGAATTTTCCTGTCAGAATTACTGTATACTCCTCACAACCTCTCTCTCACCCTCACTCACTCTTTCTCTCTCATTCCTTCTCTTCCCCACCCACATCTTTACGACAGTAGTCAGCTGTGTACTCCTCACTCCCTCTCACTCTCTCTTTCTCTCTCTCCTTCTCTTCCTCACCCTCAGCCTACACTACAAAGACGTGGGTGAAAAAGACAAGGAGAGAGAGAAAGAGAGATCTTCAATTCGAGTCGTCGTTGACTTAATTCTCGGTAAGAATTTCATTTTGCAGTACAATTGTTGAGCAATTAATATTCTCTACAGTCATCTATCTTCAAATCTGGGTAAATAAATTGCATGTTACTGAATGACTTGGAAATTGAGAGTATGCTCATTTGAATAATATACTTGAGACTATTGTCTCTAGTCTCATATTGCAGGAAAATGTATTATTTGCAATCTTATAAGTTAGCACTGTAGTAGCTTTGAATTGAGTATCATGAGAGTCCCAACAACGTGATTAAATTTCTATTTTCTCATGAATAAGGAGGAGGATAGGATTAATTATACTCCTCTCTTTTCAACAAGATAAATAAATTTCTGCCCACTCATACTAAGATTTTCACAATGTATGTGCTTGAACTACCAAGATACCAAAGATTCATCATGTAATCTGAAGTTGATGATGATGATGATAAGAAATGAAGTTTGAATTAAGTCTCAATTATCTTTTATATCAAGTCTGAATTGAGTCATAGCTTTGTTTGAATTGGGTTGATTGAACAATTTTACATTCCTTACCCTATTACCATAGGTAAGGAAAGTATTGCTTTCGGAAGATATTAAGGTACATCAATTTCTAAATGTCTATACGTTTCAAGGTCCCCTGATTTTTGGGTATGTGTGTGTGTGTGTGTGTTGTGTGTGTGTGTGTGTGTGTGTGTGGTGTGTGTGTGTGTGTGTGTGTGGTGTGTGTGTGTGTGTGTGTGTGTGTGGTGTGTGTGTGTGTGTGTTTGTGTGTGTGTGTGTGTGTATGAGTATATGTGCGTCAGTTTACACGATATCTCTTCTCCCGAAAATCTTGTCAAAAACAGGGTTTTTCGCGATTTTCTCGAAAACGGCTTCAACGATTTTGATTAAAGTTATACCTGGAATATTCATTGCCACTGCCACAAGTCCCATACCTGTAAAAATTTCACAGAGCTCCGCCCCATCCATGCAAAGTTTGATATTAGATTCTCAAATATAAGACTTCAGATACAATTTAAACAAAAAATTTCGAGTGGAAAAGATTGAGCATGAGAATCTCTACAATTAATGTCTAGTAACATTTTCACCTAGAATCAAAAATAAGCTCGAAATTCGAGAAAATGTGATTATCCAATTACAAACTGTTGGCAACTGTTGATTCTATTAAATGATTCACTATGAAGAGATAGAAGACCTCGTGTGTCTCCAGCGTTATTATCCTGTCACCAGCTGACTTAGATCTTTGAATAGTAGACTTGAGATGTGCGTGAACACTAGAGTAAGTTGATCAATTTTCATAACGGCAAGGAAAGTTGTGTGAGTGTGCCACACCAGATTTTTTTACATAATTTCTCATAATAATCTGAAGTAATCTCAAGTTTGCTTCATTTTCATCAATGTTATAGTATTCCACCATTATCAATTCAAAAATTATAGGGGACAAATCAATATTGTAATAGTGAAAATCATATTTATGTTTTATTCATGACCTACAAATGGAAATTACTGAGATATTGCAATTATTCAAATGCTTAATAATTAATTTTTATAATTAAACAAAAATCCAAATTAATTGCTGTAATTCACCCCGAGGACTTCTGCTACTGCAAATATTGATAACAGGGTAAACAGCTAGATGGAAAATTCGATGAGCGCTACTATTCAAAAATTATTTGTCAGCCCGGGAATCGAACACAGCACCTCCTAATTTCCGGTCAGGAATGCTTACCTTGACACCAAACTGACAATCTCTGGATAGCAGCGCTCATTTTATAGGAAGCCATAGCGGCCAGCCAGTCTACAGATGTAAATTACTGAGATATTGCAATTATTCGAATGCTAATGAATTAATTATTATTATTAAACGAAAATCCAAATTAAATGCTGTAATTCACCCTAAAGACTTCTGCTACTGCAAATATTGACAACAATAATAGATTTTTTCTACAACTGCGCGTAAAGAAAGAATTTACATACTCAATTCTCCTCGTAAAACAGCTTATTTCTGAGGAGAATCTACTTTTCGCTCGCTAACCATCTGCGCATGCGCAGTAGATTTTCTTTACGCTCGCAAATCATTCGCGCATGCGCATAAGAGTTTCTTTACGCTCGCTAATCAGCTGATGATAAGCAGCTCGCCAAAAGATAAACCACTCTCGGTCAGATCTTAACCTAAAAAGTCAGTAATTGTACCGATTCTACAGCCATGATGGATATCAGTGTAGACGAATTATTATAAACTCCACCAGATATAAGTGATTTAACAGGTTTGTGCAGTTGTAGAAAAAAAATTGTATGTAATTCGCTCTTGCAAAATCATCACGTTCCGCTTTGCGTCGCGTGATAACTGTTTTGCGCGAGCGATAAAGTAGCGCATTACGCTCTTAATACATAAATAGCTATTTCCATCTAGCTCTTTACCCTGTTGTCAATATTTGCAGTAGCAGGAGTCTTCGGGGTGAATTACAGCATTTAATTTGAATTTTCGTTTAATAATAATTATTTATTCATAACCCATTCATTTTCTTACACAATAATTTATTTCGTGACTTCACATTTTCAGTTCTTTGATGTTCATCTACAGATTTAATAGCATGAATAATAGAATAGAACGATCATTGACAATGTACAATCATATTACTTTTAAAATAGTGTCAATATAAAATGTGGTTATGCACCACATGAACCTAGACTGTTGAATGAAAAAGACTAAGAAATTGTCAAAAATCACAGATTTATTGATACTCAGAAAGACCGGTGTAATAACCGAAACCGGTCTTTACAAGTATCAATAAATCTGTGGTTTTTGACAATTTCTTAGTCTTTCCCATTCAATATGAATAATTATAAAGAATAATTAATTAATCAACTATATCAACAATATCACAATATCAACTTCTCAAAAAAAACCTAGACTGTACTTACCGGACAAACAGTTATCCCATACGATCATCTCTTATCATCTATGGTTCTATGAAATAGGAGATTCAATGAAATTATTTCGTATAGAATTGTGAAGAAACTGTATGTGAAAAACCAAACTTATTTTGGACTGTTTCATCACCTGAATTGGAAGAAGGAATATCACAAGTATTGTCTTTGTATTTCATCTTCCAATCTTACTGCATCATTGTCATTCATAATATAAATACATAGAAGTAGAAATAAAAATAAAAATCTCAGTACCCTTTACGAATTATTTGATCACAACATGTTTCGGACATTGATGCCATTTTTAAGACTTGAAAATGCTATCACCTATAGCATTGCTATCACCTGTAGCCCTATACAGAAAAGAGATATATAAATACATAACTCGCTAACCACAAACACAATAACTTCTTAAAACACTACTATATTTTTATCTACGTTCATTTGTGGTTCACTTTTCTGTCTTGTGTGAGGTAGTCATATTGAAAAATACTTGTAAACACTTCACTAGTGGTTGATGACTAAAGCCGTGTCCACACTGAACAAATGTTCGACATACATGATCGGCAAACATGTTTGTTGAGGAGGGACAAACATTTTTAAAAGTTTGTTTGGACAATCATTAATTAATTTTTGTCATACTTACTCAATTGCAGCTGTTTTCCATGCATTAAATCAAGCCGGTAAACAGCTGTTTGCAGAACAAGAAAACATGTGATTTTCATTACAGCATACTATACTGTAAAGAGATCATATGTTTTCTCTACAGTCGAGTATGTTTCCTAGTTCTATAGTTAATATAATAACTCAAATAATTCAAGAACTCATCTAAGAAGTTTCAAGTTATAAGAACTCATCTGAAATCTTATAATATAGGCCTTTTATTATTCAATTTGAGCTCGATGGGTCTGTCTGTTATGAACTAGGCGCTACGGGCTAGGTCATGTTTATAAAATGCAGTAACTCGAGCATAAGCAGGTAATGGTTTCTGTTTCTCAGCAATATTATTCTTTCTCAGATAAATATGCCAAAAAATTTCAACTGAGTTGTGGTCGATGTTGTAGAAACGTTCCATGATGAAATAAAAACGTAGAAAACTGACAACATCTATGTGTTTTTATTTCATCATGCCAAAAAATATTGTACGTAACTTGTACTGTAACGTATTTACCGCATTCGTATGATAATTCTGCCCTCAACTACGTTTCGGGCAGAAACAATCATCCTTATGCGGTAAATTATCATTACCGGACTTGTGACGTAGTACTATTTCAGTGTTGACAGCTGTAACATGTAACCTGTTCTCCCCACTTACAAAAAAATATTTTGTTTGGTGACGCGTTCACACTGGCCACAGGCAAACATTGTTTGTCAAACATAATAAAATTTGCCCAAACTGTTTCAACAAACATGTTTGTCGAACATCTGTCCAGCTTAACTAGATTTTGAATAAATATTTTTCTGTACAAATTCCAAGTCGTTTTTCCAACATTATTTCATTGTCCACTACCATTCTATCCCTATTTTATTCGGATTGGATAGATTAATTTGAAATAAAAAGGAGTTGAGGCACCTAGCACACCTGCCTGCCAGACAATGAATGATTTATAGAGACAATTCCTCACTTTGATGCCGGCGCTCCACAACTTGAAGCAGTCAGGATTCCTCACATACAACATCTCTGCTTCCCATTCATTCATCACTGACAGCCGGAAGTGAATCTACGGTAGCATAAGGCTACTCCCAGAGGGCCTAGAATTACCAGCGGCTGTATATATACATCATAGCTGGAAGGGCTCGGACTAGCCTTTGGGCCTACAGAGGGCGCTTGCAGGTAGGCTGAGTTACGAGTTACGAGCTAGCCTATCTCTGTCCTAGCTTCGCCCTTCGGTGGTTATTTACGTTGACGGCATCGCGACGCTACTAAAACGACGCTCGCCATAAATCGACGAAACTGGACGTCGTTTTCCTCCCCACCCTGGAATGACCCTTGTGGTGGGGGGAGACGAACCAACCTCTAAAACTACCGATAAAGCTGGGTAGGACCACTGTATAGGGGGAGGGGGAGCAAACCTCTAAAACTACCAGGGTGCTTCATCCTGACTCGGATCATGTACTGTGGCTAGCACATTCTAAGCTCACTAGAAACTGGCAATTATTACTCTGTAACCACTCTGACGATAATGAATACTTGAATTCTGAGTTTCTATACTGAGTTTGAACCTGAGGTCCTATTAAAGAATCCCATTTATTCCTTTTCTGAGTTTATTCATCTGCCCGTGCTAGATTATTTTTAGACTTAAGAATTGTTATGTCATTTCTATTGTATTGCTTTTATTGATTCTCATAGTGCTTTTTATCCTCAAATTCATATTTCTATGATGATTGCTATCATTTTTTCCTTGTAATAGTTTTATAGATGTTTATTGACCTCTTTTTATATTTATTGACGTTTCCTATTGCATTGTATATTGTCTTAATGGAATAAAAGTATTCTTATTCTTATTCTTACTGAGTAGGATACGATGACTCTGAGATCATTTCGATACTAGAGTGGAATTTATTCTTCACAGTTAGTATTCCTCTTTATTAAGTCTTTATAAATTTTGAATCCACCATCCTAGACAGTAACAACATACTAAATGAACAGCTGAATTTCAAATCTAACAAACTTTTTGATTACATAATAAACACAACAAATCTTCCTAACCAACAAAACATTTCCGGTCTGCACTGTTGAAAATGATCGCTAGACAATCGAAAGTACTTCAGTCAGTGAGTAAAAGTTTTCAATTATTTACTCAATAATTGACTGCATGTAGTGTTAAAATAGATAGAAAAAAATGTATTATATTTTCTCTCCCTATCATTTTTATGATGTACTGTCCAGTGTCCACCGCTCATAACTTGGCTTCTGAGGTCTGAGGCGTAGGGGGGAAATTAACAAGTGGCGCCATGTTGTTGACAACTCGGTAGTGTGACTACAAACCCAAACAGCAGCTGACCGGAGTAAACGTAGAAATAAATGTTGTGTTATTACTTTCCTTGCCCTATTACCATAGGTAAGGAAAGTATTGCTTTCCGAAAAAATTAAGGTACCCAAATTTCTAAATTTCTATACGTTTCAAGGTCCCCTGAGTCCAAAAAAGTGGTTTTTGGGTATTGGTCTGTATGTGTGTGTGTGTGTGTGTTTGTGTGTGTGTGTGTGTGTGTGTGTGTGTGTGTGTGTGTGTGTATGAGTGTATGTGCGTCTGTGTACACGATATCTCATCTCCCATTAAACGGAATGACTTGAAATTTGGAACTTAAGGTCCTTACAATATGAGGATCCGATACGAAGAATTCCGATTTGATGCAACTCAAGATGGCGGATAAAATGGTGAAAATGTTGTCAAAAACAGGGTTTTTCGCGATTTTCTAAAATACGGCTCCAACAATTTTAATCAAATTTATACCTTAAATAGTCATTGATAAGCTCTATCAACTGCCACAAGTCCCATATCTGTAAAAATTTCAGGAGCTCCGCCCCATCTTTGCAAGGTTTGATTTTAGATTCCCAATTATCAGGCTTTAGATACAATTTTAACAAAAAACTCCAAGTGGAAAAGATTGGAAATGAAAATCTCTTCAATTAATGTTCAGTAACATTTTCACCTGAAATTATAAATAAGCTCGAAATTCGAGAAAATGTGATTATCCAATTGTGAACTGTTGGCAACTGTTTAAACAACAACAACTGTTGCATTCTATTAAATGATTCACTATGAAGAGATAGCACACCTCGTGTGTCTTCAGCGTTATTGTCCTGTCACCAGCTGGCTTGGATCTTTGAATAGTAGACTTGAGATGCGCGGGAACAAATTTTCATAACGGCAAGGAATGTTGTGTGAGTGCGCCACACCAAATTTCTAGTACATCTTATAATAAGTCTAAGCGAAGTAATATTTAGCAAAAAACAATGATTTTTTTTAGTTTCATCGAAAAAGTTTAATTCTGAGTTGAAAGTTGAACTTGAATCTTAAACTCTATTATTTTATGTAACAACTAGAAACGTTAGGATGTAATTTTACTTATAGATCGCTGGTTAAATTACAAATTTGGTGGGTTGGAAATTGCTCAATTACATTTGGCCAAGGCAAAATAGACTACAGCGTTTGTGTACTCGTTACCTGGCTCTGCAATGCCATATGTCACGCCTAAAACCAGATCGACTGCATTCCTTCCAGAGGCCAAGTTACGAGCGGTGTACAGTACTTATTGTATGAATCGATAAACGAAAGAATAAAAGAATAAAGTACATCTATGTCCTATCATTACAATTTCTTAGTACACCACTACCACTGTACAGAAAGATAACTTTCAAATTCACAGCATTCCTTAATATGTTATAACAGCAATCATCCTCATCTAACCAATGCTGCAAGTTTAAAGCGGATCTCAACAGACTCAAAGTACTTACTGTCAAACAATATATTTCAATAACTATTACAACGATGAACAACGGTGATAAGTGAGATGGCTTATATGGTCAAGAGTGTGTGTATATATGTGTATATAGTAGTTGGCAAAGCAATCCCTTAATAACACTGCGCTACATAAATGGTGGTTGGTTTGGGGGTGGGGGGAGGAATTGATGACGATGGAAGGGGAAAGGGTGGATTTATAGTTTGTTGCAGGGAGAGCTTTGCCTGCCTTCCAAACCGCACCAACACAACTACTTGAACTGAACCAGTGCCTCACTCATAAGCTGGAGTATAGCCAGCCACACCAATTTATTAACACCAATTTGAGCGGCAGAATGTGCACTGTGTTAACTCCACTTCTGCCCGCTAGATGGAGCCACCAGCTTTCTAATCGCGGCATAATTCCATACCGCCCATATTGACTGGAGCGTTTCGCTTGGAGATGGCAGCGTTGGGTAAGTGGGGAGTGTTGGTGTTGAGGAATAAAGAATACAGACAGTTGGGAGTGGGGTTTACTAACGTGGGTTTCACAACCTACTGTCATCATTCCTGAATTGAGGGCACTTAGATGTTATTATATAAATATACTGACAGTTGAAAGTGGGGTGTACTAACGTGTGTTTTACAACCTATTGGCAGGGTTCCTTAAAGTAAGCACCTAGATGTTATTATATAAACATACTGACAGTTGAAAGTGGGGTTTACTAACGTGTGTTTCACAACCGATTGGCAAGGTTCCTGAATTGGAAGCACTTAGATGTTATTATATACATATACTGACAGTTGGATGTGGGGTTTACTAACGTGAGTTTCTCAACATACTGTCATCATTCCTGAATTGAGGGCACTTAGATGTTATTATATAAATATACTGACAGTTGAAAGTGGCGTTTTAACATGGGTTTCACAACCTACAGGCAAGGTTCCTGATTTGGAAACACTTAGATGTTATTATAAAAATATACTGACAGTTGAAAGTGGGATTTACCAACGTGTGTTTCACAACCTATTGGCAGGGTTCCTTAATGGAAGCACTTAGATGTTATTATATAAATATACTGACAGTTGAAAGTGGGGTTTTAACATGGGTTTCACAACCTACAGGCAAGGTTCCTGATTTGGAAACACTTAGATGTTATTATAAAAATATACTGACAGTTGAAAGTGGGATTTACCAACGTGTGTTTCACAACCTATTGGCAGGGTTCCTTAATGGAAGCACTTAGATGTTATTATATAAATATACTGACAGTTGAAAGTGGGGTTTTAACATGGGTTTCACAACCTACAGGCAAGGTTCCTGATTTGGAAACACTTAGATGTATTATAAAAATATACTGACAGTTGAAAGTGGGATTTACCAACGTGTGTTTCACAACCTATTGTCATCATTCCTGAATTGAGGGCACTTAGATGTTATTATATAAATATACTGACAGTTGAAAGTGGGGTGTACTAACGTGTGTTTTACAACCTATTGGCAGGGTTCCTTAAAGTAAGCACCTAGATGTTATTATATAAACATACTGACAGTTGAAAGTGGGGTTTACTAACGTGTGTTTCACAACCGATTGGCAAGGTTCCTGAATTGGAAGCACTTAGATGTTATTATATACATATACTGACAGTTGGATGTGGGGTTTACTAACGTGAGTTTCTCAACATACTGTCATCATTCCTGAATGAGGGCACTTAGATGTTATTATATAAATATACTGACAGTTGAAAGTGGGGTTTTAACATGGGTTTCACAACCTACAGGCAAGGTTCCTGATTTGGAAACACTTAGATGTTATTATAAAAATATACTGACAGTTGAAAGTGGGATTTACCAACGTGTGTTTCACAACCTATTGGCAGGGTTCCTTAATGGAAGCACTTAGATGTTATTATATAAATATACTGACAGTTGAAAGTGGGGTTTTAACATGGGTTTCACAACCTACAGGCAAGGTTCCTGATTTGGAAACACTTAGATGTTATTATAAAAATATACTGACAGTTGAAAGTGGGATTTACCAACGTGTGTTTCACAACCTATTGGCAGGGTTCCTTAAAGTAAGCACTTAGATGTTATTATATAAACATACTGACAGTTGAAAGTGGGGTTTACTAACGTGTGTTTCACAACCGATTGGCAAGGTTCCTGAATTGGAAGCACTTAGATGTTATTATATACATATACTGACAGTTGGATGTGGGGTTTACTAACGTGAGTTTCTCAACATACTGTCATCATTCCTGAATTGAGGGCACTTAGATGTTATTATATAAATATACTGACAGTTGAAAGTGGGGTTTTAACATGGGTTTCACAACCTACAGGCAAGGTTCCTGATTTGGAAACACTTAGATGTTATTATAAAAATATACTGACAGTTGAAAGTGGGATTTACCAACGTGTGTTTCACAACCTATTGGCAGGGTTCCTTAATGGAAGCACTTAGATGTTATTATATAAATATACTGACAGTTGTAAGTTGGGTTTACTAGCGTGGGTTTCACAACCTATAGGCAGAATTCCTCAATTGGGAAACTAATCTGTTAATCCATAAGATATACTGACAGATTTGAATGAGTTTCACTGATATGAGCTCCACATCCCACTGTCAGTTCCCCACAGAATAACTTCGTTTCACTCCCCTTTCAACTTAAGCTGACAAATTGAAGTGAATCTCACTGCTTACAGCTGCAGATCAAAGTTTATACACAGCGGTCTGCTAACTAACTCCGACTCATTTGTTATGGGCAAAGGTGAGCTATTAAGGCTGCAGTGGATTGTTGCGGTTGTGGCAATCAGTTATGGAGCTTAGTTGGCTGAACTTGTAATCCGAGATGATTTCAGGTCTTTGTGGAGGTTTCAGAGTCAATTTGAGAGGTAAATTGTTGGAAGTATTAGGAACAATTTCGATTATCGATATATTTGATTCAATAGGAGTTTATTTTATTCCAATAACACGGAAAGTGGTCTCACTGAGAGGAATCAAGGGAAGGAATAGATCACTTTCTTGTAGTTGAGAAGTTGATATTGTGGTAATTGTTCATATAAAATAACCAGTAGTTCTGTGAACAGTGGACCTCACGCAGTATTCTCATCCTCAAGTACCTGATTGGAACTGTAGACCTTATGGAAATACATCAATAGACTGGCTTCTCCACACTTCTGTGTAATCACTTGTCAGCTGATTTATGATGAAAAATTCTATAGTCTGATTTTAACTCCAATATTGGCGTATGAAGAAGGCTCCTTTTTCCTTTTATATTATCCTTGAAATACAAAATTTCCAAAAACCTTGTATATACGTCGACGCGCAATTAAAAAAGGAACATACCCGTCAAATTCCATGGAAATCTATCACCGCGTTTCGCCATAAATGTGCAAAATAGAAACATTTAAACATTGATACTTCAAGAGAAATGCCAAACCGTCGACTTGAATCTTAGACCTCACTTCGCTCGGTCAAAAATACCAAGGATTTTTTGACAATTTATTCAATTTGAAAGAAATAGATGGATAAATCACCTTTTCCGCTAGGACTACTCTTAATTATCAAGAAATAAAAATGAAAATCTAAAATGACATTAATGTTATCACGTACACCCTGAGTAGCTTCAGAGGTGGGTGATTGATACCCAGGTGTTGCTCCTGGATGACTTCACTTAGTCGTAATGTGGGCGGGGTAAGGAGGCAAGTCGAAGTTCCTCTTCCTTCTTCTTTGTGCCTCAGCTGGCGTGAACAGCACCTCCTGGTGCTTCTGACGGCGTGAAGGTTGCTCTCTTCTCTGATGACACCACTTTGATGTAATTTTGTATTGGCCTTATGGCCTCGGATCCGCTCCAGTGAAGTGGGAAAAGGAAGGACAGACAGGATAGGGACGGCAGACAACGGTCCGCTGTGCCCTGGGGAGATGAAAAGATAGGGACGGCAGACAACGGTCCGCTGTGCCCTGGGGAGAAGGAAGAATAGGGACGGCAGACAACGGTCCGCTGTGCCCTGGGGAATGGTAGGAAAGGGACGGCAGACATCGGTCCGCTGTGCCCTGGGGAAATGGGAGGACAGGGACGGCAGACAACGGTCCGCTGTGCCCTGGGGAGAAGGAAGAATAGGAACGGCAGACAACGGTCCGCTGTGCCCTAGGGAGATGGGAGGACAGGGACGGCAGACAACGGTCCGCTGTGCCCTAGGGAGAAGGAAGAATAGGGACGGCAGACAACGGTCCACTGTGCCCTGGTGAGAAGGAGGACAGGGACGGCAGATAACGGTCCGCTGTGCCCTGGGGAAATGGAAGGTAAGGGACGGTAGACAACGGTCCGCTGTGCCCTAGGAAGATGGGAGGACAGGGACGGCAGACAACGGTCCGCTGTGCCCTAAGGAGATGGAAAGACAGGGACGGCAGACAATGGTCCGCTGTGCCCTGGGGAATGGAAGGTAAGGGACGGTAGACAACGGTCCGCTGTGCCCTAGGGTGATGGGAGGACAGGGACGGCAGACAACGGTCCGCTGTGCCCTAGGGAGATGGAAGGTCAGGGACGGCAGACAACGGTCCGCTGTGCCCTGGGGAAATGGGAGGACAGGGACGGCAGACAACGGTCCGCTGTGCCCTAGGGAGATGGGAGGACAGGGACGGCAGACAACGGTCCGCTGTGCCCTAGGGAGATGGAAGGTTAGGGACGTACGGCAGCCAATGGGCCGCTGTACAAGGACAGGAGGTCGGGGACGTACGGCAGCCAATGGGCTGCTGTACAAGGAGCAGGAAGGTTGTGAGCGGAATGCTGTGGTCTGGGGCTCGTCCGGCCTTTAAATACTCCCCCAAAGTGAGGGGGATGGAGTTGTGCCGCCGCCAGAGGCGGTGGAAATCGTCTAGATGCGCGGAAGATGGTGCGCCATCGGTACCTTCCTCATCTCCGCGGTCGGCTAGCTTTGCTGATAGCCGAGCGTCCTTCAATAATATTACTAACTATTTAGCAATATCTTCTGTCACAATTTTACTTTGTGACAATGTTGGAAAATGTTGCGAGTAAAATATTTTTAGAAAAGGGAACCTAGATTTTTCATTTTTATTGACTTAGATTTTTCATGACTCTAAGAGGAATGGAGAGGAATTCTATGACATTTTCTTGAAACTTTAAGTGCCGGTCTCCGAGCTCAGGATTCAGCTAAGTCCTAGACTTCTAACAGCTGGAGCCAGAAAATTGGTTTCCCAAAACGGGGCGTAGTCGCAGTCATTGTCATAGTCACGTTTGAATTATATTTCGAAAAACTAGAAAATAGAACACAAAATAGAACAAAGAGAAAATAGTGTAAAGTTTCAGCTATTTTGTATTATTTAGGAATGTCATATTTCGTCAAGGAAAAACGTTTCCAATTATAGAAATGAGAAAATAAAAACTACGACTACTGTTACAAAAGCTGCGACTACGCCCCGTTTTGAAAACCATTTTTCTGTTTCCAGCTGTTTAAAGTCTAGGACTTGGCTAAATCCTGAGCTCGGAAACCGGCCCTCGATGCAACTCAACTCAAGTATGAAACATTTCATTCACGAAACTATTTGATCAAATTGAAAACTCTCTAAATTTCTCCTTTTTTTGTTGCTTGCAGGTGAGAATCCACATCACTCGATACTATAAAATCAATGTATCAATGTAATGCAGTTGGGAAGTTTCATGTTTAAAGAATTCTGTGGGTATTTGTAAAGTCTCTATCAACTCAAACAATATTATTATTATGAATCTGAGCTGATCGTCCTAGCTATTTATCCAGGAAAATGTTGTTTGTCTTGTTAAATGAAATCTAGATTATTGTCAAAAAGATTCCATATTTGTCACAAGTATTCATTTGTTGTTGGTTATCCATCTTGTTTCCACTATTATTATTACTATTAAATTTTGTAAAACTTTATAGTGAGAAAACACTCTGATGTGTGCCACATCAAAGAATGTGAGTGTTTTTTCACTTTAAAGTTTTACAAAATTTAATAGTATTCATTTTTTGAACATAGGCCTAACTAAGACAAGTCTTGGTTTTTCCACCATTATTAATTTAGGCTCAAATCACACTTACGTGACTCAAGTCGAGAAGAGACTGCGACTCCAGTCTCTTCTCGACGCAGCATGTGTTTTCAAAAATGGTGACACTCAGACCAGTCGATTCTAGTCACCGCGACCTCACGACTGTGAGACTGAGTCGAGCGTTGACTCGGCGACATGTTGGTAGAGCCTCAACTAGAGTTGCGTAGTACCGTGAATTTTCAATGAAAGTGGGGTTATGTTTCATGAAAGTGATGTTTTATCATTTTAGAAAAGAATTAGATGAGACAATATATTCATAATAATTATTTAAAAAAAATTACATGATAAGTAGTGACGAATAAGATCTTATATTTTTAATGGAGTAAAGTTAGAAAATGGAGTGGCATGGAACTGAAGTACAGTAGAAGCTTTCTTAACCGACCTCGGATCAACCGCCTGTCGGATTAACCGACCGTTTCCAGGAATATACAAACTTCCGCTGCTGCTGCAATAACGATCCAAAAATAACTTTCATGTTTCAACAGGTCGAACATATGATTCCGTAGCAAGTCAAAATTCAGTCAGTTGCTCTCAATATCATGTGCGGGCAGTTTCTAGTGTGCTAACTGTGTTTGCAAACTTTTATATTTAACAGTTTTTGATACCGTAATTGTTTATGTAATTGACTTTGTTAGTGTAAAGTACAGTAGTGTAAAATGAGTGGTGTTAAACGTAAGAGACTGGTTGTGACGATGGAACAAATACTAAAAGCAATAGAACGGCTTGATAAAGGGGAATCTGTTAAAAGCATTAGCGATGAACTCGGTGTCGGTGTTCATCAAGGTACATGGAAGATCATAAGGACTATTGGGTGAGTAATGGCTACAGTAGTTTTAAAAGTTTAGAAACAGTTTTTAAAAGCTTTTTTTCACGTGTTTGAATGATTTTAACACCTATTACGACTATTTATAATTTTATCCGGTTTAACCGACCTTTTTCGTTATCCGACCACGGTCCGGTCCCGTAGGAGTCGGTTAAGAGAGCTTCCACTGTAGTGACAATGAGCAAGAAAGTCGCGTAAGGTCGAGAGACTGGAGTATCCTCGACTGGAGTCGTCCGATTCGAGTCAAGGTAGTGTGAGTTTAGCCGTACAGTGAAATTGAATCTTGAGCTTCTATTATCTGAATGTTCCATATTCGATATTCATTAAATTGATTCACTATAAATACAGCCATCTTATTGGTATTGAGCTAACCTGTCAAATGGAAGGCTGTCATTGGCCGAGACAAGACACGCCCATTTGAATGTCATTCATATTGAGTGGGCGTGTCTCGGCCAATGACAGCTTTCAACCTTGATAGGTCAGCTACCTATCATATGGCTTCAAATGAACATCTTTGTGGTATATGCTTGAGATGTTTAGTAATCCAAGTTTAGTTTACTGTTTAATCCCTGTTTAGTCTAGTAATTTTAGTTTAGTTTACTGTTCAATCCCAGCTCAGTTTAGTTTATTTTTTTCATACAATACAACAAATGAGTTGAGTTTGTCAAGTTTTCACTTGATTAAGAGGATATGACAACAAAAGTAGCTTTATTCAAATAAAAGAGGTTCCAGCCGTGCAGTCATGGTATTATATCATACTATACTAGTAGTTCTGTGAACAGTAGAGCTCACGCATTATTCTCATCCACAAGTACCTGATTGAAACTATAGACCTTATGGAAATACAGCAATAGACTGGCTTCTCCACACATCTGTGTGATCACTTGTCAGCTGATTCATGATAAATAATTCTATAGTCTGATTTTTACTTTCCTTGCCCTATTACCAGGAAAGTATTGCTTTCCGAAAAAAATTAAGGTACCCCAATTTCTAAATTTCTATACGTTACAAGGTCCCCTGAGTCCGAAAAAGTGGTTTTTGGGTATTGGTCTGTATGTGTGTGTGTGTGTGTGTGTGTGTGTGTGTGTGTGTATGAGTGTAGGTGCGTCTGTGTACACGATATCTCATCTCCTAGTTAACGGAATGACTTGAAATTTGGAACGTATGGTCCTTACACTATAAGGATCCAACACGAACAATTTCGATCAAATGCAATCCAAGATGGCGGCTAAAATGGCGAAAATGTTGTCAAAAACAGGGTTTTTCGCGATTTTCTCGAAAACGGCTCCAACGATTTTGGATTCGGATTTTGGATTTTGGATTTTTGAAACGGCTCCGTACGATTGGTAAGCTCTATCAACTGTAACAAGTCCCAAATTTGTAAAAATTTCAGGAGCTCCGCCCCATCTATGCAAAGTTTGATTCTAGATTCTCAATTGGCAGCCTTCATATACAATTTAAACAAAAAAGTTCAAGTGGAAAAGATTGAGCATGAGAATATCTGCAATTAATGTCTAGTAACATTTTCACCTAAAATTGAAAATAAGCTTGAAATTCGAGAAAATGTGATTATTAAATTGCAAACTGTTGGCAACTGTTAGTTCTATTAAATCATTCACTAAGAAGAGATAGCAGACCTCGTGTGTCTCCAGCGTTATTGTCCCATCACCAGCTGTCTCATATCTTTGAATAGTAGATTTGAGATGCGCGAGAACACTAGCGTTAGGTGATAAATTTTCATAACGGCAAGGAAAGTTGTGTGAGTGTGACACACCAGATTTTCACTGTAATAATTGGCGTATGAAGGTGGCTCCTTTTTCCTTTTATATTATCCTTGAAATGC
This sequence comes from Nilaparvata lugens, assembly GCF_014356525.2. Classification (NCBI taxonomy): domain Eukaryota; kingdom Metazoa; phylum Arthropoda; class Insecta; order Hemiptera; family Delphacidae; genus Nilaparvata; species Nilaparvata lugens. Next base: position 17,526,989 of record NC_052505.1, on the reverse strand, counting down.
AAAATTTCCAAAATTCTTGTATATACGTCGTCGCGCAATTTAAAAAGGAACATACCTGTCAAATTTCATGAAAATCTATTACCGCGTTTCGCCGTAAATGAGAACATATGAACATTATAAACATTTAAACATTCATTACATTTATATATTTGCAGCTGAGTTTTAGTGTTTACAAGTTTGTGTTTCTTGAATTGTTCTCAAATAATAATAGATTTTCTCAAATAACTCGATATTATTCGTTGCAAGTAATAATTGAGTGGAATATCTCTAATCAATTTATCAATTCAAGCCATCTAATTCAAAATTTATGATTTTCATGTTTATTTTGGACTAAAATTCTACATGTGTAATTCTAACCTTATCTTGGAATTTGTCCCTCTTATAAATTTGGAAGAAAAATAGCACAAGGACTACCTTATTATACTATCTACCAATGCTATTACTTTAGTGTTATTCACATTTTGATTAAGTAAAATAAACTAGTAGTTCTGTGAACAATAGACCTCGCGCAGTTATGAACCGCAGCCTCATCTTATACTGTCCATCAGAGTAAATCCTGTCTGTATGTCGTGTCGGCGAGATAGCGGTGTGAAAACGGCTAATGGCTGTTGGGGTTGGTGTATCAAAAATGATAACATCAAAATCTAATATTATCCTTCAAGACATAATGTCAACAGGACAGCCTGAGTTCAAAGCAGAGAAAGTTCGAGAGACAATACTATGTTATTTTAGTTATTAATTGCATGCGCTATTGCACGCAATCAATAGTTAATTTATTTATTCATTCACAATGGAGACAACGGGTTTCCCCAAATATGTCTCCTCAACAATAAAAATTGTACAGATACAAAAGAAAAAAAAATAATACGCAATTTATGCAATAATAAATAATACAAACAATGAAAATACCACCTAATTCAAAAATGAAAAATACAAAGATTTCAAATAGTTATGAAAAAAGTAAAAATAAAACAAATTGAAAATTCCAAAACTTTTTAAAACTAAAGAATATAATAACAAACAATGAACAAAAATTTCATCAATAGAATAAAAAATAACATTTATAACTGAACGACGTCCCAAACCATATGCACATCCACACTGATACACCAACTATTTATTCGATCAGATCATGCTTACACAAGATTTAATTATTATCATAATAACTCTCTCCGGAATTTAGAGCGAGAAAACCAGAAAACATCTCGCCCAGACAAGCTGTTATAAGATCTTTGCATCCTATTATTTGATAGTGCATAAGAATAATTGCATTCAATGAGGCATGCATTTTATAGTCTACACAGCTGCGGTTTTTTCTTCAAGTTACATTGAGATATTGAATTGCATGCGTCATGGCATGCGATTTATAATCAACTCGACAGCTGATTTATGATGAATAATTCCATAGTCTAATTTTTACTCTAATATTAGCGTATGAAGGTGGCTCCTTTTTACTTTTATATTATCCTTGAAATGCAAAATCCAAAAACCTTGTATATACGTCGACGCGCAATTTAAAAAGAAACATACTTGTTAAATTTCATGAAAATCTATTACCGCGTTTCGCCGTAAATGCGCAACATATAAACATATAAACATTTAAACATTTAAACATTTAAACATTAAACATTTAAACATTTAAACTTTAACATTTAAACATTTAAACATTTAAACATTAAACATTTAAACATTTAAACATTTAAACATTTAAACATTTAAACATTTAAACATTTAAACATTTAATTTAAACATTTAAACATTTAAACATTTAAACATTTAAACATTTAACATTTAAACATTTAACATTTAAACATTTAAAATTTAAACATTTAACATTTAAACATTTAAACATTTAAACATTTAAACATTTAAACATTTAAACATTTAAACATTTAAACATTTAAACATTTAAACATTTAACATTTAAACATTTAACATTTAAACATTTAAACATTTAACATTTAAACATTTAAACATTTAAACATTTAAACATTTAAACATTTAAACATTTAAACATTTAAACATTTAAACATTTAAACATTTAAAACATTTAAACATTTAAACATTTAACATTTGAACATTTAAACATTTAAACATTTAAACATTTAAACATTTAAACATTTAACATTTGAACATTTAAACATTTAAACATTTAAACATTTAAACATTTAAACATTTGAACATTTAACATTTAACATTTAAACATTAAACATTTAACATTTGAACATTTAAACATTTAAACATTTAAACATTTAAACATTCAAACATTAACATATCTGAACATTTAAACATTAAAACATTTAAACATTTAAACATTTGAACATTTAAACATTTAAACATTTAAACATTTAAACATTTGAACATTTAAACATTTAAACATTTAAACTTAAACATTTAACATTTAAACATTAAACATTTAACATTTAAACATTTAAACATTTAAACATTTAACATTTAAACATTTAAACATTTAACATTTAAACATTTAAACATTTAAACATTTAAACATTTAACATTTAAACATTTAAACATTTAAACATTAAACATTTAAACATTTAAACATTTAAACATTTAAACATTTAAACATTTAAACATTAAACATTTAAACATTTAAACATTTAAACATTTAAACATTTAAACATTTAAACATTTAAACATTTAATCATTTAAACATTTAAACATTTAAACATTTAAACATTTAAACATTTAAACATTTAAACATTTAAACATTTAAACATTTAAACATTAAACATTTACATTTAAACATTTAAACATTTAAACATTTAACATTAAACATTTAAACATTAAACATTTAAACATTTATACATTTAACATTTAAACATTTAAACATTTAAACATTTAACATTTAACATTTAAACATTTAAACATTTAAACATTTAACATTTAAACATTTAAACATTTAACATTTAAACATTTAAACATTTAAACATTTAAACATTTAAACATTTAAACATTTAAACATTTGAACATTTAAACATTTAAACATTCAAACATTCATACATTTAAACATTTAAACATTTAAACATTTAAACATTCAAACATTCATACATTTAAACATTTAAACATTTAAACATTTAAACATTTAAACATTTGAACATTTAAACATTTAAACATTTAAACATTTAAACATTTAAACATTTAAACATTTAAACATTTAAACATTTAAACATTTAAACATTTAAACATTTAAACATTTAAACATTACGAGAAATGCCAAACCGTCGACTTGAATCTTAGACCTCACTTCGTTCGATCAATAAATAAAATATTCTCACAGAATCCCATAGTTGGTAAATAGTTGTAATAGTTCCTCTTTTTTCTCCTTATTTTTCATCTCCAGCTTCTTCTCTTCTTCATCCTTCTCCTTCAATGATTATTATGATAATAATTTATTATTGGTTTATCTGTGGACTAGATGAGCTTCCATAAAAATACAGTTCCCATCTTCCCTACCAATCTTCTAAAACATGATACTGGTAGTTCAACCAATATCTATGAGAATGATCTGCCATAAGTGACCGGTGGCTCCATAAACCGCCCAGTCAATTTAAGAGCAAAGGCGTTCGTCATAAACTTATAAATTTCGGAACAAGATATCGAAAAAGTTTGCTCGCTCGTGCGGGCTGGAAGTAATATTAATACTTGGATCCCATCTAATAACTTTTTAATGTCATCCATAAAACGAGCACATCCATTGATCCAGCCGGTGAACTTTGTTTGGAGTGAAGGGATGAGATGGAGGGGGTAGTTATGAAGCAGGGGTAGGGGTAGAAAGGAGTAGTAAGGGGTAGTAAGCCAATAATGATTGCAACCACCACGTTGTATTGATTAGTTAAATGGCTGGCTACTCATAACGAGGACAATGTCATAAAACTGTCAGCTTACAACTGATATTATTAGTTGTTACCTCAAGCGATATGAGATAAAATCTCTCCAATGTATCTCATTCAATTGGTTGTTCGATGGAGAAAATAATCAGTAATTGAACTTTACTTCTCGGTTTTGTGCTGGGATATATTTTGAAGAAAATCGAGATATAGTGTGATCTAATCTGATCCAAATCTTAAATTATTTTAATTGAGATTTCATGCCATCATTGTTTTAGATTTAAGCCGTGTCCACAATGAACAAATAAATGCTCGGCAAACATGTTTGTTGAGGATCTCAGGGACAAACATTTTAAAAAGTATGGACAATCATTGTTTGTCAAACAAAAATTACTGTTTTTCCAAACATTTTCAGTATTGACAGCTGTAAAACATAAAACCTGTTCTCCCCACTTAAAATATTTTGTTTGGTGACGGGTCCACACTGGCCACGGGCAAACATTGTTTGTCAAATATAATAAAATTTGCCCAAACTGTTTCAACAAACATGTTTGTCGAACATTTGTTTAGTGTTGACACGGCTTTAGGATAACTTGAGCTGCTCAGGAAGACATTTTAGAATATGAAGATATTTTTTATAATAATGAAATTGAGAAAAATCATTGGAAATAAATCTATCAATTCATAGAAGAATACCTACTTAGCTAGAAATTTGGTACATAGAATCGAACAATCAAATTTCAAAATTCTGATTTGAAAATATTCATGAATAAATAAGGCATTGTTATATATTTATGCATTGATTATCTTACTAGAAGTTCTGTGAACAGTAGAACTCGCGCAGTTATAAACCACAGTCTTCTCTAATACTGTCCATCAGAGTAAATTCTGTCCTGTCCTGTCCTGTTGTGTCGGCGAGATATCTCTGTATAAATGACTAATGTAAACTGCTATATGTTACTATCATCAAAAGCTTTCCAAGATGAAAGAATAGAAAAGTCGGGAGAAAATACTATGCTACTTCAAGTTATCAATTGCATGCAATTAATAGTCCACACAACAGCTGGTTTTTAATCGAGTTACATTGAGATATTGAATTGCATGCGTCAATTGCATGCACTGGATATAATCCACTCGACAGCTGATTTATGATGAATAATTCTATAGTCTAATTTTTACTCTAATATTGGCGTATTGGAGGCTCCTTTTCCTTTTATATTATCCTTGAAATGCAACATTTTCAAAAACCTTGTAAATACGTCGAAACGCAATTTAAAAAGGAACATGTCGAATTTCAAGAAAATCTCCTCTTTTTCTTCCTCCTCTTCAACGGCTGTAGATTTACATCAGCCATTAAATTCTGTCTGAGGAGAGACATACTTGTCAAATTTCATGAAAATATTATTGCTGCGTGAATTCGCAACATATAAACATAAATAGAAATGCAAAACCGTCGACTTCAATCTTAGACCTCACTTCGCTCGGTCAATTATGAGTGTAGTGGGGAATTTCTGTTTCATGTTTGGAGTAAATGGGCCCAAACATTTCCTGTATTATACTATTTTCATGATCATGAGTACTTCAAGATACTAATATAATTGCAACAACTGAATCAAATGAGGATGAATGAAATGAAGTGCTGTACCCAGATGCCATGAATCAATTAAGTAACACAAGTATCATAATACTAAATCATAATATGAATTGCAACCAGAGGAGTTTATTGACAAAACATAAACATGATTATTATAATATACATACAGAAGCTGCTAATAATAAACTTTATCCTAATTATGATACCCTACTATAATAATATGTGTCTGGTTGATTATATAAAGTAAATGATACTTAAAATCAATAGAATCAAATACCTGGCTATGAATCTGGTAATTAGGAAGGTTTGATTCACTTTTCAAGATTTGTTTCAATCATCGCAGTTGAAAAAGTTCTGATAATCCTAAACTCGTGCTTCGCATAAGAACAGACAGAATTTAATGGCTGGATGTAAATCAACTGACGTTGAAGCGGAGGAAGAGGAAGAGAAGAACGATAGAATGAGTGAGGAAGAGAGTGGAGACGAAAAAGAGGCAGCAGTAATAATCCGACAGACAGGACGCTGAATGTAATTAGCTGAACAAATTGGGCAGCAAAGAAATCAATCTTGCTAATTACCCTCGAGCCGTTTCGAATAAAAGTTTTTCAGAATAATTATTGCAATTGTATTTCTCGGTTATTATTTAACGCCAGCGAAATGCTTCAGGACTTAACGATATAGAACTGTAACTTTTATTGTAGCATTACTTAGCGTACTTATTCTCTTTAATTTTCCAACAGGATGAAATCAAATAATTATTATTTTCATATTTCAATAAGTGGCGTTGAAACACCTCCTAATTTGGTTAAATCAAATTTTCTTCATCTTGATAAACTTATTATCTTGAATATCATCATTTCTTGATTATGACCTCTCAATCTTGAATATTATGATTATCTTGATTATGACCTCTCATATTTTTGTTCAACTATCAATAATCTACCTTTATTGTATTATCATTCATCCCATCATCATCACCTAGGCTTGAAATACTTCTAGAAAGTCGCCTTTGTAAAATAAAAAAAAATAATAAAATAATCATAATATATGCTTCTCTTGCATACTCTCTCTATCTAACATCCCGCATTCGCATTGACTCACTGACTCTCTCACCTTCTTTCCACTGATCATATTTTCCCTTTTTCTCCTACAATTCTCTTCTTTTCTCTTCTTCACCCAATTCGTATTACTTTCTGCATTCTTCTCGTTTAACACCGTTCCAAGTTGGAAACTCAATTTCACCTCCTGGTGTTGAAGTGAAGGATATTTTGTTTTGACATGAAATTTTTCGAGAGAATAGACCCGTTTAACCATTCAAAAATCTATTCAAATTATTCAAAAGTTTGAGAGAATTTGTTCAAGATTTGACAGTTATCTGTTCAACCCTCCGTCAAACTATTTATATAAAAAACAATGTTATATTTTAGTAGCTAGTGCTGTCATTCTCCATATCATATAGCCTAATAATTCTCCAGTTCATAATTAGTAAACTCATTGAAAAATAATATGCTACATCATTGGGTGAGTTATACAGCGTAAGTCATATGTATTGGAATCCTCCAATAAGTTGGATACTGTTGTAGATATAATAAGCTTACTGTAACTTTCAGAATGATTTATTGGTCGAATACTCTACCTTCTGACATACAACTGAATTTTAACTCAAATATTCTAAATGTAAACACCAACTGTGTGATACATCATTTCAAAGTTCTTTTCCAAACAAGAAAGGTGACATCAATAAGAATGCTTCATGATACTTTCATTTAAAATGGGGGCTGATTGAACTTTACCAATTATTTCTTTAAAAACTAAAACTTCAATCAGCAGCCATTTTGGATAGAAGTATCATAGAACATTTTAATTGATGCTATCATTCTTTTTTCAATAATACCTTTGAAATGATGTAGGTACCACACAATGGGTGTTTACATTGAAAATATTCGAGATACAACCCCTTATGAGGGGTTGAAATTAAGTTGCACCTCAAAAGGTAGAGTATTTGACTAATAACTTATCCTGAAAGTTGCAGTATTATATCCACAAAACTCTCCAATTTATTGAAGGGTTCCCATACATATGACTCACTCTGTATATCTTATAAGTGTGTGTCAGCATAAATAAAACTAATATTAATTAATATTGTAATATCAACATGAATAAAGAAATCCTATCTGATCTGAACTCCTAATTCCTCTGATCCTCTTTCTCTATGACAAAAATCTGGTGTGGCGCACTCACACAACTTTCCTTGCCGTTATGAAATTGATCACCTGACGCTAGTGTTTACGCGCATCTCGAGTCTAGATATAAGCAAGGATCAGAGCCAGCTGGTGACAGGACAATAACGCTGGAAACATACGAGGTCTGCTATCTCTTCATGGTTAATCTATATATATATATATATAAAAGCGAAATGGCACTCACTCACTGACTGACTGACTCACTCACTCACTCGCATAACTAAAAATCTACCGGACCAAAAACGTTCAAATTTGGTAGGTATGTTCAGTTGGCCCTTTAGAGGCGCACTAAGAAATCTTTTGCAAATATTTTAACTCTAAGGGTTGTTTTTAAGGGCTTAAAGTTCGTCTTTTAGCATGTATATCCTTTTTCAACCAATCTCCTAATTATAATTGAAATTTCCATATCATATGTTAAATGAAAATGAAAAAATTCTTTATTAGGCGGAGTTAGGACTTTTAAGTGGTCCTCTCTACCACTCAACCTCAATACTGTGGTATATGTTACTATAGAACTATAATCTAGATAGAGTACCTCTTCGGAACAGTTGTTAACCGGCAACTAAATTAATAATTTTGTCAGGTTGGCATTAAGTTGAGTTGACTTTGTTAGGTTGGCATCCAGTTGAAGATATAAATGCATTTATCGCGGAAAAATTGATTGGGCACTGCTACTTCAATCCTGGGAGTATTATATTACTAGCCGTCAGGCTCGCTTCGCTCGCCATATCCGTTTAGCCAGACGTTCAGTCTGGACCCCCGACTAGATTGTCCTAACATATTATGACAAAAATGCTCAATTGAAAAATGATCTCATTCTCATTCTAGGACGATCTGATCTCATTCTAGGACGATCCAGCCGGGGGTCCAGGGGGCGGAGCCCCCTGGCTAGACGGATATGGCGAGCGAAGCGAGCTTGACGGCTAGTCATTTAATAGAATCAACAGTTGCCAACAGTTTGCAATTATTGGATAATCACATTTTCTCGAATTTCGAGCTTATTTTCAATTTAAGAGGAAAATGTTACTGGACATTTATTGTAGAGATTCTCATGCTTAATCTTTTCCACTCGAAATTTCCTGTTTCAATTGTATCTGAAGCCTGATAATTTGGAACCTAAAATCAAACTTAGTATGGATGAGGCGGAGCTCCTGGAATTTTTACAGATATGGGACTTATGGCAGTTGATAGAGCTTATCAATGACTATTCTAGGTAAAAATTTGATCGAAATCGTTGGATCCGTTCTCGAGAAAATCGCGAAAACCCCTGTTTTTGACAACATTTTCGCCATCTTGAATTGCATTTGATCTAAATTGTTCGTGTCGGATCCTTATATTGTAAGGACGTGAAGTTCCAAATTTCAAGTCATTCCGTTAATTGCACACACACACACACACACACACACACACACACACACACACACACACACACACACACACACACACACACACACACACACACACACACACACACACACACACACACACACACACACACACACACACACACACACACACACACACATATACATACAGACAAATACCCAAAAACCACTTTTTTGGACTCAGGGGACCTTGGAACGTATAGAAATTCAGAAATTGGGGTACCTTAATTTTTTTCGGAGAGCAATACTTTCCTTACCTATGGTAATAGGGCAATGAAAGTAAAAATCTATCAAAACAATTCTTCTCCACTACTCCCTATTATTGCCAATGTACCAGACAATAGGATAATCTGATAGGATGATCTGAGGATTGATCTCAGGACAATCTGATAGGATACTATTTCTGAAGACTGTAGGAGCCTTAAATAGCCAGTTAGTGTGGGGGTAATCAAGACAAATGGATCCAGGAATATTATAACCACGAAGAGGAGCTTCAACACTCAGCAATGAGCGTTAATCATGGCTGACTGATGAAGGAGAAGCTAATTTCAGTGTCTGTTGGCAGCCCGCTCTAAAAGTGGTAGATTCAGGTGGCTGCACCATTAAAGTAATCGCATTTATTCTCAACTCCCACTATTCTGGAATTCACGTTATCTCTCAAGAATAGCAACGCCTCTCACTAAATTTAATCTTTCTACACTAGTAGTTCTGTGAACAGTAGACCTCACGCAGTATTCTCATCCACAAGTACCAGATGTCAACTGTTTTAAATGTTAACAAACTCAGTTCTTATTTGAATTTGTATTTCATATGATGTAATTCATCCAGTTCCGTGATGATCTTTCTATCTGATGAAAACTAATTTTTGAGAATCAAAAATATTATAATATCTCCAGCATTTTTTAGTTCATTTGTTTATTTTTATTCGCCTATTGAATTAGTTTTTACGAATGTGAGAATATTGATACTGATGGGCACGCATACAGTAATAATACCATGACTGCAAAACAAAATATTGAAACCAGAGACCTTAAAGGTGCAATTAGACCAAATTCATGAAAAAAAATTTTGATAACTCAATCCTTTTAGATTATATTAAATTGAACATAACTCATCATACACATGATGAACATATGTGTTTGTCAACTTCTGTTCAATCTAATAGAATCTATAAGGATTAAGTTATAACCATTTTGTTAATAACTTTGGTGTCAACCCAGCTTAAAGATGCATACCTCTTTAATGTCTTTGATTGAGACTATAGACCTAATACAAATACAGTAATAGACTGGCTTCTCCACACATCTGTGTAATCACTTGTCAGCTGATTTATGATGAATAATTCTATAGTCTGATTTTTACTCTAATATTGGCGTATGAAGGAGGCTCCTTTTTCCTTTTATATTATCCTTGAAATGCAAAATTTCCAAAAACCTTGTATATACGTCGACGCGCAATTAAAAAAGGAACATACCTGTCAAATTTCATGAAAATCTTTTACCGTATTTCGCTGTAAATGCGCAACATAAAAACATATAAACATATAAACATTTAAACATTAATAGAAATGCCAAACCGTCGACTTGAATCTTAGACCTCACTTTGTTCGGTCAACTAAGTTCTTTCCATTAACGTTAGTAGACAGTTGACTATAATACTACCCGTTCAAAAACATCGAACATCTTGAAAATTGTATCTTTCCATCAACGTTGTAGACAGTTGCAGCCAGACCTGATAACAGCGCTCACACTCACATTCCGGGACGACACGTCACGGTACAATATAGGACAGAAAGCTCTATGTTTATTAAGGATTTTTTCTAGACATTTTTAATTGATAAATTATTTATCAATTTTTGAGAAAACGTAACAACAGGTCAATGTATCTCACTGAGCGCGAGGTCTACTGTTCACAGAACTACTAGTATTCGTACTGGATGGGAAATTCACGAATGACACAGCATCACGTCTGAACTACTGGACTGTTTAACTTGGAATGATGCTTACAGATTCTTAATTTACCGAGAATGGTTATTGGCCTAATTTAAATCCTTCAAGATTCCAAAAGGTTTAGTTTCCACCCTTGAGGTGCACGGGTTACCTTTTTGTCGATAATAGTTTATTTAGAGTTTGGAATTCACACTGGTATTTCAACTATGAAAGTTGCTTCCTCTAATGAACCTGAGTGAAAAATTGTTTCTTGATGGATTTTTGCCAAGGAAAACAATTAAAAAAATCTGGTGTGGCGCACTCACACAACTTTCCTTGCCGTTATGAAAATTGATCACCTGACGCTAGTGTTCCCGCGCATCTCAAGTCCACTATTCAAAGATTTGAGCCAGCTGTTGACAGGGCAATAACGCTGGAGACACACATGAGGTCTGTTATCTCTTCATAGTGAATGATTTAATAGAATCAACAATAATTTGCAATTGAATAATCACATTTTCTCGAATTTAAAGCTTATTTTCAATTTTAGGTGAAAATGTTACTGAACATTAATTGTAGAGATTTTCATGCTCAATCTACTGCACTTGATTTTTTTTGTTTCAATTGTATCTGAAGCCTGATAATTGGGAATCTATCTGCATTGATGGGGCGGAGCTCCTGAAATTTTTACAGATATGGGACTTGCGGCAGTTGATAGAGCTTATCAATGACTATTTTAGGTATGAATTTGATCAAAATCGTTGGAGCCGTTTCCGAGAAAATCACGAAGAACCCTGTTTTTGACAACATTTTCGCCATTTCAGCCGCCTTCTTGAATTGCATTTGATCGAAATTGTTCGTGTCAGATCCTTATAGTGAAAGGACTTTAAGTTCCAAATTTCAAGTCATTCCGTTAATTGGGAGATGAGATATCGTGTACACAGACGCGCATACACTCATACACACACACACACACACACACACACACAACACACACACACACACACACCCACACACCACACACACACACACACACACACCACACACACACACCACACACACACACACACACACACACACACACACACACACACACCCACACCCACACACACACACACACACACACACACACACACACACACACACAACACACACACACACACCACCACACACACACACACACACAACACACAACACACACCACACACACACACACACACACACACACACACCACACACACACACACCACACACACACACACACACACACCACACACACACACCACACACACACACACACACACACACACACACACCACACACACACACACACACACACACCACACACACACACACACACACACACACACACACACACACCACACACACACACACAACACACACACACACACACACACACACACACACACACACACACACACCACACCACACACACACACACACATACAGACCAATACCCAAAAACCAGTTTTTTGGACTCAGGGGACCTTGAAACGTATAGAAATTTAGAAATTGGGGTACCTTAATTTTTTTCGGAAAGCAATACTTTCCTTACCTATGGTAATAGGGCAAGGAAAGTAATATGTAATCTTTCAGGTTAGATTATGCCATGAAGTGATTGAGAAGGTGCCGATTTGCTAATTATTATTAAGAATAAGTTACTTATGTAGACTTATGTAGAGAAACTGATGATGGGAGAAAATAATTTTTTTTTATTTCAAAATTCCCTCTTCCATCACATTCTATTCACCCTCAAATACATATTAAGGATCAATCCAATCAAACTACTGTACATTATTGTCAAAAGAGCGTATGTGAGATATGGTGGGAGTGACAAATTTTCATTTCCAACCACGTCTAATAAACAATAATAGGTGCTCATTGAATTGACCCTTATCACTCATTATTATGCACCATGCATGAATGCAACTGAAGCACACATTGCACATTGCACAATGCACAATGCACTACATTCGATTGCACCCTACTAATTGAACCGCAATTAGAATTGCAATGTCTGAATGGAAAGAAAGCAGGCTGGCACTACACAGCAATCGAGTGCTGTCAACCGACAATGTTGTCAACGTTGTGGGCCTGGTTGGACGTTGTCAATGTTAAAGGTTGGCTAAGGTTTTTGTTCAATCGACGTCTGCAATTAGTGACGACCTGGCAATCAGTTAACTTCCTAGTTCCCAGTTAGTGGATTATCTCATCCACCACTCTCTACTGTTTCCACCTTTTACTTCTCCATCGTCAGCCCCTCCTCATTCTTCTCTTCATTCACCTCACACACCTCATACACCGCCTCTACCCCACACCACCTCCTACTCATCCTCATCGCCTTTTCCTCCTTGTACTTCTTCTCCTTCTCGTCACCACCTCCTCCTCCTCCATCTTCTTCTCCATCCATACCCACTCCTCCTACTCCCACTATTCTCCCTTCTCCATTTCCTCCTCTTTCTACTACTTCTCTTACTTCTACATCTACTCCTACTCCTCCATCTCCTCCTTTTCCTCCTCTTCCTCCTCCTCCTTCTCTCCTTCGCAGCGGTTTTACAGTGTTTTTAAAGCTTTAATACTATTCAAAAGAGTGTAAAATACTATTTCGCCACACTGCACAGAAAGCAGCTGTTTTCCAGTCCCTACGTAGATCTGAAAGACCTTGTTTGCAGACGACTCTCGTCTGACGTCAGAAAAGGGTTTCTTTGTGGCCTAGACCGGAAAACGTACTATTTCTAGCCGCTAACATGGAAGTCCGTAGTTAATAAGTCATCCGCTAGATCGGGCGAGTCTCAACATTCTTCATCTGAAGTTGCAATTATTTCAGTTCGAGTTCCGAATCAAACTAATTCAGCATTCGCTTCGCAACCATTTTTATTCAATTATTCATTGTTGATTAGGGCATTCTGAATTTTCAAAAATGCTTGAAGATGACGACGCCTGTGATATTCCAAGTGAAATTTTAAAAGAATCTGAAATCCTGACTGCAGATCTTCCAGCACTAAAATCAAGAGATAGGTATGATAACTTAATGAGTATTCTTAATTTTGTATTCTTTATTTATTTTGTCAGCAATACCTGTAGTGTGGCAAAAAATATCGTTTGCACCATGGGCAAAAATGTTTTTTCGCCACACTTGGATGTAATGAGCTGGTTTACGTGCGTCATATGGAGGCCGAAAGTGATTGTTTTCCGACCAGGCCGGTAAAACTTTACGGCCCTAGGGCTGTAAAATGACCTTGAATAACAGCTGATCGTGTCCGATCTCACAAAAATCATAGAGATAATCTCATAACGACTGTAATAATCTATATAATTATGTATAGTGAATCGCGGTATCATGTCTATAATATATTTTATAAATTACTGTTTCATAATTTAATATTTATTATTGTGTTTTTGATATCAAACAATAGAATACGATGATATCTCCATAGCCTCAACAATATAATGTTGGCTGCATTGTCCATTGTCAGAAAGGTATTTAAAAGTGAAGAATCGAATTTGAAATCAAAGTACAATAATTGTATCAATATTTAAAAGTGAGGTAGAGTAATAATTGTTTCTTTTTTATTATCGAATTCCACTTCTTAATGCAATACAATCAACAATAATAATAGGAAAATACAGCAGAGATCTGAAGTTTAAGGTAAGCCCACTGGTGAAACTCTGTCTTGACTGAAAAATTCCTAGTAATTTTTCCGTAATTCATTATTAAAACTTTTAGATAATTTTTCTTCAATATCAAACCAAATAGAGAAAACATTAGGCCTACTCAAGATTGAATCTTCGAATGTTTTCTCTATGATTTAACTATTTTCAGAGCAATATTTTGTTGTGAAAATGCCGGCAAACCGGCTTCAAGTTTGCCGCTATACTTTATTATAGTAGCCTACATACGTTACCTGACTTACTGGCCACTTTGATCATCAATACGCTATGACCGAGAGCGTAAAGGCGTAATACATCAGAAACTCAAAGCTCAGTCAATTACAAACATGATCCTAGGTTCGAACCTCGGTCAATGACATTTTTTTTTGTCGATGAATTTCGACTTTTATTAGCTATTTTTTATATTAGTTACCGTAATTTAAATTTCAATCAATTTTTTAGATATATTTTGAGACAAAACTGTGAAATATGCAATTATATTTTTTTTTTAATCACATTATTTCAAAATAGTAATGAAAATTCTATTCATCCATCTATCCATGAGATATTGCACCAGGCGCAAAGCGCGAGCTATAAAAATTCAAACAATTATTCAAAATATTAAAAGTATAAAAATATTGTCACTATTGTAAATTATTAATTAGTAATATTGAAATTAATTGACAGTGAAAGTTGTCATAACCAAGATTCAAACTATCAAAATAGGCTGTTTGAATTTTATTTATTTTTCAATTTCTTATATATTGGGAAGTTTTTTTTTTTTGGTGTGGTGAAAAATAGCGTTCGCAACACGGGCAAAAATGTTTTTCCGGCTCTCGAACGCTTCAAGTTCTCAACTTCGTCTCGAACTTGAAAACTGCGATCTCGAGCCGGAAAACGTACATTTTCGACCCTAGGTGCGAAATATACTATTCCGGCTCTCAATCTTTTCTAGAGCAGATCACTCGAGCAGAGTGGCCTCGGACTTGAAAAACCGATTTCGAACCGGAGAAATCTAATTTTCTGCTCTATGTGCGAAATATACTAATTCCGTTTCATTCCATCGCTTAGGAATGAGAGCAGGATGTCTCTCTATACGCTAATCCTGTTTATCAACACTCCCTATCATAGTTTTCCTGCTCCTTCTTCCTCTCACATCTGCTTCTCTCTACAATCTCTATCCATATATCGTATGAGCTCACTAGAACCACACAGAGTATTCCCTCCTCTTTATCACCTCTTCATCATAGTTTTTCACCCATCTTCCTCTTACGTCTATTTCTCTCTACATTCTCCATCTATTTATTGTCGAAGCCTACCACAACTACACACATAGTGTACCTCCTTGCTATCTCCCATTTGTTCTTCTTTGCCTCATCAATGTCACCTGTTTTTCCTCCTAGTATATAGCCCCTCCCCTTCGACTAACGTTTTCACAACAATAATACTGCAGCACATCCAGTCTTTCTCTCAAATTTGTCTCCTCATACTCCTCTTTCTCTATTCCTTCTCTTCGCGTCTCTCTTGCCTTCTCTTCAGCAACTATTTGTCTCCTCTTTGCCCTTTCTGTCTCTATCCCAGCTCTTACTGTCCTCTACGCTATCATTCTCCTTTTCGCCTAACGTTTTCACAACCATTGCATCTTTTTCAGTTTTCATTTGTCTTCTCTTGCCCTCCTTGTTCCTATCCCTTCTCTTCTTGTCACTTTTATCTCCTCCTTGGTACCCGTTTTCTCCCATTTGCCTTCTTTGTCTCTATCACTTGTAACAATTTTCGCAACGATTGCAGCACATCCAGTCTTTCTCTCCATTTTGTCTCCTTATCTTCCTCTCTATCCCGCCACTTCATGTCTCTCCTGTCTCCTTCTTTGCATCGATTTGTCTCTCCTTTTCCCTCCTTGTCACTATCCATTTCCTCTCTGCCTGGCCGTTTTCACAACAATTGCTTGACCATTGGATCCATTTGTAGTCGATTGCAACGTGACCAAATGCTTAGAAATTAGTAGTTGCTATCTGATGGACCGTTCAGTGCGGTTGCAGGCCACACATTCACTTCAATCTGTCAGCATTACTCATATACATTACTATTGCTTCTCATTCAACCAAAGTGAATCTCACCATACAACGATCGATGACCAATAATGCTATCTTCAATTGTATTGAATTGCAGAGAGATTTGAGACATCAATCTCTCATCCTAATTCGTATTTTTTTGAAAATCACACAAATACAATAAAAATCAAATCAAATTTTATTTCGCCACAACAAAAATAATACAACAAAAATGATAATCCTCAATACAAAGTTGAAAAACCATATTGATCAATATTCAAATCAGAGAAAACTCCTATAATTAGTAGCTATTATTAATTGTGTTATCATTAATTGATTGCTATTATTAATTCTGTGATTCAAATATACACGAAAAACAACTTTGTCAAAACAAAATAACATGTTTGGCGCTGCCTGCAAAACCGAAGTAAAATAAAAGGAGTACAATAAAATTTAAGGAGTATTTCTTGATAAAATGAACGAGAGGAGGATTTTCATCTGATAGATATTGGGAGTAGAAACTACAATCCATTGTAATTCTTAAAAGGATTATCACTAGAAAAAAATTATCACAAATGAGACCGCCGTCAAAAATTGAAGGTCATAGTAGACCTAGTACACTGAGTAGAGCATAGTAGGTCATAGTAGGCCTAGTAGACTGAGTAGATCATAGTAGGCCATAGTAGGTCATAGAAGGTCATAGAAGGTCATAGTAGGCCTACAGTAGGCCTAGTAGACTTAGTAGATCATAGTAGGTCATAGTAGGTCATAGTAGGTCTACAGTAGGCCTAGTAGACTGAGTACATCATAGTAAGTCATAGTAGGTCATAGAAGGTCATAGTAGGCCTAGTAGACTAAGTGGATCATAGTTGGTCATAGTAGGTGATAGAAGGTCATAGTAGGCCTATAGTTGGCCTAGTAGACTGAGTAGATCATAGTAGGTCATAGAAGGTCATAGTAGGCCTAGTAGACTAAGTAGATCATAGTAGGTCATAGAAGGTCATAGTAGGCCTACAGAAGCCTAGTAGACTAAGTAGATCATTGTAGGTCATAGTAGGTCATAGAAGGTCATAGTAGGCCTATAGTAGGCCTAGTAGACTTAGTAGATCATAGTAGATCATAGTAGGTCATAGAAGGTCATAGTAGGCCTATAGATGAGATTCGCTTAGCATTGTTTCTATGGGGAGCATTAATCAGAAGGAATGATTAGAAGGATTATTCAGAAGGAATGCTGACATTCATTTCTGAATGCATGTTTTCCAAGTTCTAAATCCGTGTCCACACTGAACAAATGTTCGACAAACATGTTTGTGAAAAAGTTTGATCAAATTTTATTATGTTCGACAAACAATGTTTGCCCGGAGCCAGTGTGGACGCGTCACCAAACAGATTTTTTTTTTTTGTGTAGTTGAGAAGTTGATATTGTGGTAATTATTCATATTGGAAAATTTTGGAAATTTCTTAGTCTTTCCATTCAAAACCAAATATTTGTAAGTGGGAAGAACAGGTTTTATGTTTCACAGCTGGCAACCCTGAAAATGTTTGGAAAAACAGTAATTTTTTGTTTGACAAACGACGACTGTCCATACTTTTCATAATATTTGTCCCTGAGCTCCTCAACAAACATGTTTGCCGAACATTTATATCGAATTTTTGTTCAGTGTGGACACGGCTTTAGAATGACTCAATAACAAACAACTGAATTTTGTAACAGAGATGATTGGATACTCGTAGAAGACATAATACATACTATTTAAACGATTGAAAAAATTGAGTTCGTTCCCCCAAAAAAGTAATTCACTCCTTAGTCCTTTTTGAGGATATAACTGAAAAACATTGAAAAAATTGTAGTATTTTATCAATCACAGATCTTCATCTGGATTATCAATTCAATTCAATTCGATTTATATTTTCCTTCTAAATACAATTCAAAGCAGTTACATAGAATCTTGAGCAATAAAGTTTATACAATTCAGGAAACGATATAATATACTTACTAAAAACAAACAACAATATATAGAACTATACTAAACAATAAAACTCTTGAGCTATCACAATTTTATTCTTGTATAAAATTCTTGTATTAATAGCTCAATGAAACTCAAACCATTTCTCTTGACTTCTCACTGTTTTTGATACTGCAGCTGACAATATCACCGGCATTTTCAACGAGTTCTCCAGCTCGGGAGACTCATTACTAAATATCTAATTTTGTTTCGAATCTACATGAATTGACTGAATTAGAACTTATTCGTTCATATAGCGTAAATATCATCGGTCATACTTGGAAAAAAATATCCAACAATATCCTTTCAAGTGAAAATCTGTGATTAGAAATATGAGAGAATATATTAGAGACCTATATAACATTAGTGAACCAACGTGAGAAAAAAATAAAAGCAGTTTCTTTCATGTTTAGAGAACAATTTCCATATATTCAATGGATAATTCATTATGTATCACATCTGAGAGTGGAATCTATATAATGGAGATATTTCAAAATTCTTCGTAAATAACTTAACCAAATACTGAAAATGAATATTTAAACACTCTCTTCATAAGGAAGAGTTTGGAGTGTTAACTAGTGTATGGAAAGGCATATAAAAAGCCATTTCAACTTCACTCAGCGTATTCTGATATAAGTTTGTGTATTCCTCCATCCCTTGAAAGCTTTCCTATTAAACATAGCTGACGTATTATTCCCCAAGGTGTCATTTGTGTGTCGGCCTAATCCCCCCCACAATAATAAAATAACCTTGACCACTCTCTCAGGACGAGCACATTTTACAGAAATTTATGTCATATTAGATAATATATTCTAGCGCTATTCAGCCCACTCTATTCAATATATTATAGTGGACAACTTTATTAATGTACATTGAAATAGATTCTCCTCACTGTACGGGTTGTTGTACAGAATACGATAAAATAAGAGAATTCTTGATGATTTTTATGACATCAGTCAATATTTATTTATAATTTTCACAAAGTAGCACTGATTGGGAGAGAAAAACTAAGGATACTCCTTGTACTATTTCTCTCCCAAATTTAGATCACATTATAAAGTCCGAAATAGGGTTATGGTTTCACTTTTCAAAATTTAGTCCATTTTCACTAAAAAACAACGAAAACTAAGAATTTTAAATTTTGACAATATATTCCATTCTATTCGATGAATTGGAATTAATTAGGATTTCAATAACTTTTTTAATAAACTTTATCCGTATCTGTTTATGTGAATCCAGTAGAAGTAACAGGATAAGCTGAATAATAATAGTTACTGTTCACGGGACAGTTTCAATTCAGGACAAGCCGAGGTGATAGTATTATGAAAGTTGTGAAGTGAGCAAGAAGTAGGCGGAGCAAAGCTGCCACGCTTCTGGCTTCCTATTGGCTGAGGGCGGAGCCGGAGCTTGTTTCCTATTGGTTGGAGGTGGAGCCAGAATGAGCACAACAAGAGGAGGAACTGAAATAGTTGATTGTAGATCAATCATTTTTGTCAAAATTTGATAATTTTAATTGTTTGTTTCTCATAATCAGTCTATGATTATGATTGTATGTCATTGATGAAGAAATGAAGCTATTTTTCCAGTATGAACATGATGAATATTATAATAGTTATAATATTTGTCAATGAAAATGCATTTCAAACAATAAAGAGGCGCACGTACTAAGTGAATATAGGCTATCGATAATTTTCATCTTGGTAATATATTGATATAATTATGTTTTCATCAATATCGTATCAGAAAAACCTGTTTTTATGGTGTAAAGGGAAAGTACTTCCGATGTAGTTGACCGAACGAAGTGAGGTCTAAGATTCAAGTCGATGGTTTGGCATTTCTCTCAATGTTTAAATGTTTGAATGTTTAAATGTTTATATGTTGCGCATTTACGGCGAAACGTGGTAATAGATTTTCATGAAATTTGACAGGTATGTTCCTTTTTTAATTGCGCGTCGACGTATATACAAGATTTTTGGAAATTTTGCATTTCAAGGATAATATAAAAGGAAAAAGGAGCCTCCTTCATTTGCCAATATAAGAGTAAAAATCAGACTATAGAATCATTCATCATAAATCAGCTTACAAGTGATTACACAGATGTGTGGGTCTATACTTTCAATCAGGTACTTGTGGATGAGAATACTGCGTGAGTTCTACTGTTCACAGAACTACTAGTTTAGTTCATTCAATCATTCTTTATTTTATCCTCAATCACCCATTAAACTTGTTTTTCAAATGTGAGAATATTGATACTTATGGGCACGCATCATAAAAATATTTAAACCCTACGTTATAGAAATAGACATGTGTAATACATGCAATGAATATTCAATAAACCAGTTGTCTGATTAATTTTATCTGCAAATAGATTATAGTGATATCAGAGTATGGAGGAATTTATTTTCTTTTTATATTATTCTTAAAATGCAAAATTTCAAAAAACCTTGTGTAAACATCGACGTGTAGTTGAAAAAAGAAATACCCCTGCCAAATCTCATCGAATTCTATCAACGCGTTTGGCCGTAATCGCGTTACATACATACAGACAAAATAAAATCCGAGTTTGAACATAGATCTCACTACGTTCGGTCAATAATAATTATTAGGGTCGAATGTTCAGTGAGAAAAATTCAATTTAGGCTAATCTCAACAAGATATAATCGTCCAGCTTACAACTAAGACAATCATTGTCTTTTAATAAACTTTTATACAATAACAGCTTTACAAAGGAGCTTATCACTGCAAGACAGGCTATGAGAAACCGTTTCTAATTCCACATGACTTGTAGCATCTTTTTCATTTTCTTCATCTCATGATATTATCCATCATAGCGTCAGAAAAACAGACATCTTTAAGCCGATGTACTCCAGAAGGAATCTTTTGCTCTCGACCTTTTTTGCTATTTTCCTTCTCATTCCTTTCTCTTCTTCTTCTACTATAACTCTTTCCCTTTTTTCCCCTTATCCTTTCCAAACTCCATCTCAGCCTCATCACAATCTTCTTTACTCCTCTATCCCTTGAATCTGCCCTGCATCTCACTCTGTCCCATTGTTTCTTATCGAGCAATATTCCTTCTCGTTTTCTTTTGTTTCATACCGACTTGTCGAAAGAAGAGAGAAGAGTTGCCGCTTTGCAAGAGCAGCCCGAATGAGCTATGAGCTTTTAAAAGACAAAAAGATAACGCGGCTTCTTCTCCCATATTCTGCTGAACTACACCACTCTATAGTCCCAGCACTACTGAATTACACCACTCTATAGTCCTACTGTTCTATGACGACCCTCATTCAATCTTCCATTTATCTTACTATGGTGAGAGATTCACTTGAAAGTGACAGAATTGGTTGAATTGGAAACATTGGTCTTATTCGCAAGGAATGCTGATAGTGGAGCCGCCGTCATGTTATAATATGGAGACATCTCTAGTAGAAACACATCTCATCTCTTGAGAAACACATCTCTTCAGAGAAAGATCCCCACACATCTAATAAGATCAAGTTTATATTGTTGTTTTTGGCTCCCATCTCCATGTAGAATCTTGTTTAGCTTATTTTTGTTGTTGTTCAGTTATCAAAACTATAACGGAATTTGTGATGCCCCAATATAAAGGATTTATAAATTTATGATGAAAATAAAATAATTCATCTAATATTTTTATCAATTAGCATAAAACATGAATCAATTAGAGCCATGCTGATCATTTTGATTAGCATGCATAAATCAATATTAGCATATAACATAAGTAATCAATTCAAGATAACTTATCCTCTAACTCTCATGAAATGCTCTTATATTTGATTTGGTGTGTGAATGAAGATAAAAGAGCCCACAAATTGAGACTTTTTTACTTGACAGATACTGAATGTCTTCAAGGAAATTTGTAAGTCTTCGTTTCAATTGATCAAAAATCTGGTGTGGCGCACTCACACAACTTTCCTTGACGTTATGAAAATTGATCACCTGACGCTAGTGTACCCGCACATCTCAAGTCTACTATTCAAAGATTTGAGCCAGCTGGTGACAGGACAATAACGCTGGAGACACACGAAGTCTGCTATCTCTTCATAGTGAATCATTTAATAGAACCAACAGTTGCCAACAGTTTGCAATATTGGATAATCAAATTTTACTCGAATTTCGAGCTTATTTTTAATTTTAGGTGAAAATTTTACTGAACATTAATTGTAGAGATTCTCATGCGCAATCTATTCCACTCATATTTTTTTTGTTTAAATTGTATCTGAAGCCTGATAATTGAGAATCTAAAATCAAACTTTGCATAGATGGGGCGGAGCTCCTGAAATTTCTACAGATATGGGACTTGTGGCAGTTTATAGAGCTTATCGATACTATTTCAGGTATAACTTTAATCAAAATTGTTGGAGCCAACATTTTCGCCATTTCAGCCGCCATCTTGAATCGCATTTGATCGAAATTGTTCGTGTCGGATCCTTGTATTGTAAGGACCTTACGTTCCAAATTTCAAGTCATTCCGTTAATTGGGAGATGAGATATCGTGTACACAGACGCACATTAACTCATACACACACACACACACACACACACACACACAACACACACACACACACACACACACACACACCACACACACACCACACACACACACACACACCACACACACACACACACACACACACACACACACCACACACACACATACACACACACACACACACACACACACACACACACACACACACACACACACACACACACACATACACACACACACATATATATATATATATACAGACAATATATACAGCTGTGCTTAGTGAGAGAAGTTGTGTGTATTTTTGCATTCAAAATTTTATAAAATAACTTGATTAATTCAATATGAAGTGATAATTAAGTGTTATATTTGAATATAGTTTGGTGTTTTAATTTCTCTAAATTCAAAATTTTAGCTTATATATATTTTTGGACGAAAATTGAACTTGAACGTTTTACAGTAGAAACATAACCTATTTTTTGGACATTTTATTAATTTATCAAAATTTGGGAATGGAATAGATTTGGGCCAAGCCTGTTGTTCCTTCCTAATCATATTTATATGATTTGTGATTCTGTCCACAAATAGATAAATAAATAAATAAATAAATAAATACCCAAAAACCAATTTTTTGGACCCAGGGGACCTTGAAACGTATAGAAATTTAGAAATTGGGGTACCTTAATTTTTTTCGGAAAGCAATACTTTCCTTACCTTTGGTAATAGGGCAAGGAAAGTAAAAATAGTTTGATACCTCAATTCTGCAACAGCAAACAGGAGGCAGAGGAAAATAAACAATTTATATCCCAGATTCTTTCACATATGGTGGTATTTTCTTTATTCAAGAGATCTTATTCTTCTAAGCATGGCTTCCCGATATGAAGTTTTAGTTAGCTCAATTCATCTCCAATTATTTTTTCTGGTAGAGAGTTAGTGGGGAGGATATTTTTAATATTCTTCCCAAAGAATGGACATTGATATGTCCAAAGCTCCGCCAATTTATGTAGATGCATAACAATATGATTATTATCTATAGTTATTATATTACAATTTGCTTTTTCATATAATATACAGTTCAATAGTTATATTCTTAGTCTATATTATGTCAATTCATCTATAACTTTGCTGTATTGTAAGCTATTGTATACAAGTGTATAAGCCAGTATATATTGTAATCTACATAGATAAAGTACTCAATCAATCAATCAATCAATCAATTATTTTCTAATATCGGGGGACCGAGCTTTGCTCTGGAGTGTAGAAGCATAGAACATTTGTAACGAAAGATTGGATTTATAGTTTATATTTATTCATTTTCTCAGTCGTACAATTATTTTTACAGTTATATGAGGAGGCACAACAGGCATATGCCCAAAACTGTCCCTTTTCAAATTTATACTACAGTCCAAATCAAAATCTGGGTTAAGCTACTATCACTCATCAAAATAACAATTTATTCACACTTCAAAAAACAAACACATCATCAATTACAAACAAATATACTTTGAATTATATTTAGATTGATTAGAAATTTAAATAGATTCAGAATGATATACTATGTTTGCTGCAATATTTGTTCATATACTATGTGCTATTCTATACTAAACGCATCTGGTTACTTTTTGGACTTAAAGTAAACATGTTTTTTTTTTTAAAGAGAAATAAACGAAATTATGTTTTTCTTGCTGATTTTTCTTCACGTGAGATCAGCTGAATGATCTCACACATGCACTCGTTCACTCACTTTCAGATAAAATTTTCAGCTGTCTCTCCAAGGACGTATTTATCCTTTAAATGTCCTTCAGTGAGTTATCTCAGAGTTGAGACCTAGTGCAATCGAATCTTCATATCATAAACCTACATTGTTCCAAATCTCGTGAGAATCGTTAGAGCCGTTTTCGAGATCCGGTCACATACAGATATATAAACATAAATATATACTCTAAACATATATAAACATCCAAACATATAAACAGAAATTGCACGTTTTATAGTATAGGATAGGATTTATACTACTAGGCTACTCAAATAAACTATTGTTCAAATTCGCCTACTTGTCTCCGATATGAAGTTTTAGTTGACTCAATTCATATTCAATTATTTGTTTGAGTTGGCTCAATTCATATCCAGTTATTTTTCATGAGAAGTTCTCAATATAAATAAACTAATATTCAAAAAAAACTGTTGTTCAAATTCGGCTACTTATAGCCAACACCAAAATATTATAAGAAACTGCTCTCCATGGAGTGATATTGGTTTATTATAGTTTTACAACATTTCTAATGGCAAACTTGTAAACTCACATGAATTTATTAATTAAAAAAAAATGCTATCGAGCACTTGGCAATTAATAGAATTAGTAGAATTGATGGTGATGTGAAATCTCTCCATAATAAGAAAACAATGATATTGTCAAATTTCACTAAAAAAGTGAAATTTTTTTTGTGAAATTCCACAATATCCTTGTTTTCTTATCTTAGCAGTTACTCTATCCGGACAAGTGCTCAGCAATGTGATATTTCAGTACTAAGGAACAAATTGCAACTTGCCTAAGACGAAAGTTGACGTACTGGCAAAACTTGTAACTAAGAAGCAGGTCGTTAGGCGAGTAATTGCGTTAATAACGACCACACCCTGTGAGTTACAAGTTGCTCAGAGTGAGGCACTCATCTTAATTCGTTACTCGTTTGAGTTGCCATGACTCTCAAATGAGTGGGAGGCTGTTGTTGTTCTAGTGAAACTTGAAGCTACTTGAGGTCTCTCTTTCGTCTCTCAGGTGTTGGAGGAAAATGGAGTGAGGGAAAGAGATGGGAGAGGGGGAAAAGAAAACAAAAGAAGAGAGAGATTTAGAGAAACCGGATTTTAAGCCGTGTCCACACTGATCAAAAATATTCGACATACATGTTTGCGAAGTTCGAAAATGGAGAGAGGGAAAGAGATGGGACAGAGAGGAAAGAAGACAAAAGAAGAGAGCGATTTAGAGAAACCGGATTAAGCTGTATCCACACTGATAAAAAATGTTCGACATACATGTTCGCAAACATTTGATCAGTGTAGACACGGCTTAATCTGGTCTCTCCAAATCTTTGATAAATACATGTTCGGCAAACATGTCATTTGAGAGGCTCAGGGACAATAGTATATTACGTTACAAGCAAAGGAAGTTAGTGTTTACTGTATGAGGATAGTTTGCCACACTACAGGTATAGCTGACGCCAAAAAGTTGGGCGGTTTCATGGGTCTCTTGTGCGTTCCAACAGCTGATTTTTAAATCAAAGAGACAATAAATATATGAATTGCATCAGCTGTGAGTAGGTTACACCATGTGACCCATGAAGCCGCCTAACTTTTTGGCATCAGCTATAAGAATAAGAATGTTTCATGAGGGGGGGGGAGCTTTGATGTCTCGTATCTCAAGAACCAGATGTTGTGGGGTACTCAAAGTGGGGTGGAAATTTCCAATCTCACCCTTCTGAACACAATGCACCATATGGCACAGTTGTCCAAACACATTTTCAAAAAAGTTAGAATAGCAGTCTCACCTTTCTTAGTTCCATGTTAGCGGCCGGAGAGGGTACTCTTTCCGGCCTTAGCCGGAAAGAAACCTGTTCGGACGTCAGACGAGAGTCGTTTGCAAACAATGTCTTTCAGATCCAGGTAGGGACTATAAAACAGCTGCTTACCGTGCAGTGTGGCGAAAACATTGTTTTTTTAACAAAAAAATACTGTTTTCCAAACATTTTCAGTGTTTGCTGTAAAACATGAAACCTGTTCTCTCCACTTACAAATATTTTGTTTGGTGAAGCGTCCACACTGGCCACGGGCAAATATTGTTTGTCAAACATAATAAAATTTGCTCAAGCTTCTCCAACAAACATGTTTGTCGAACATTTGTTAAGTGTGGACATGGCTTTAGATGATAGAGAAATGGATGTGCTCGAATTGGTTTGTTCTTTCAGATTGATTTCTACAGTTCCTACAGTTTCTACAGAGATCCGACATCTTGAAAAGTGTGTTATAAAAACTATCGAAATTGTAGGAGGATTTGGTGAGGACGAATTGGATTGAGAAGATTCATCGATGTTAGAATGGCGAAGAATAATGAGCCAAAAATAATTGAAATTTCAAAAATATATGTAGAGGAGGCGAATGACAAAAGATGTATTTCAAATGACAAGCTTCTTTGTGGTTGTATGTCTAGTAGACTTTCAAAGAGTTATTAGAGTTTTATTTTAAGATTGATATTTTATGTTATTATGTTATTTATCTGTGACGTTTTTCAACTGTATTACATTGTTTTTGTTATACTTTTGTTGAGAATAAAATATTATTATTATTAAAGTTGTTTGAGGTCTTTCTCACGTTTTGTCAGGTGTTGGAAAAGAGTGAGAGAAAGAATGTGGGGGTCAAGAATGGGGTTGGAAAGACAATACAACATACGCAAGAAGAAGAAGAAGAAGGTAGAAAGAGAAAAGAGATGGAGATGGAACAGAAAAGGAGTTGTTGAAGAGAAGAAAAAAGAAGGAATTACGAAATTACTGAATACAGAACGGAAAAGTGATTCAAACAAATGAAGGGAATGATAACAAGTGAGAAGAGGAAAAATGTAAATTGATGATTGGAGCGATATGGGATAGAATGGAAAAAATATGGAGAATTGGAAGAAGGACAAGCAGAAAATGAAGGAAGAAATACTGATGTAGAGGAACGGAAGAAAGGATACAGGGGATTGTAACAATGATATGGATGTATAGTGTCTTTTGAGAACCTAAATTCTCAGACAACTATAATTAAGTTTGGAAATCATGCGAGACCCCGATGGTGGAGGGGTTAGTGAAATTTCTAGTACTATTCCAGTGGTGAGGAATTCGAAATAAAAATCATTTGACGATTGATTGCCTCTATATTAAATATTTAAATTCAAACAACACTTTACAATAAATAATTTCTTCAATTAAAGATTATCTTTGTCTTTAAGAGACCAAATTTAATTATCTTTACGTCTTTAAGAGACCAAAATTTAAGGGACACATTGAATTCTGGTGGGGAAAGAACAAGTACTCATCTTGTAGTTGTCGTCGCGATGTCCGGAGTCCCTGGCGGAGATGGATGAAGGGGGAAGATGATTAGTCGTCCTCCAGGAATGTTCAGGCGTCGCGGCGACAGATCCAAAAGGGAGTTAGTCTTGTTCACTCCTCATCAGCGTTCAATGACGTACGATTCCATCCATGGTTGGAAGAAGTCGCCGGCCCTTTTACAATGGAAATTCTCAGCCCGATACAGAAACCTGATGACAAATTTACAACAGAATTAGAAACATAATAATTACCAATATCTAATAGGATTGTATTCAATTGATGATCTAGGTAGATCATCAAATCAATACAATTCACCGCTTCCTATGAGGAAATAATATTATTAACGCGCATAAATCGAACACTTATAAATCACTTCAAAAATGATAAATGATATTCAATGACAATAATAAAAATACTCACCCAAAAGGGGTATTGAAGATCCGAAGTATAGAGGGAATCAATCGTCAATTATCTCAACTATCCCATAGCTATAAGGGGGACTTTACTTCTAAATTACAATTACATTAAATGTCCGATTTACTTGGACAATCAATCTCCTGGAGAGAATGAGAATGTACCCCCAAACGAAAACATTACTGGAAATTGAAAGAAAATCTCAAGAAACGGTTAACACTATGACAGCTGGGATTAGAATGATCGCTCTCCTAGTTTTCAGAGGCTTCCAGACTGATCAGTTTTACCATCATTACTTAAAATATTTACCCGATCGCCGGTGAATTTCTCTTCGCCCACTCTCTTTCTCCTCAGTAAATAAGGAAGGTGATACGTTCAAGCAAGAAGGAAACTAGGAGAGAAAAGTTATTTCCCTTTTGCAAGTTTAGAACTATGGGATTGATTCAGCATACTTCTGTCGTCTAAATCTGTCGTGAGAATAGATAATTCCAAGTGGGATCGTGGGAACCAAGGACTTTAATAAGATTCTGATCATAATTATAACGATTTTAGAAATGCTGGCTAAGTTGCCAATGAACAAGAATAAATTTACTATCTTCATGGGAACTGAAAACTACTTACTTAAGATAGAATAAATTCCATTTAATAACTCAAAATTTTGGTACAGATGTTTTTATCCAGTGAATATTTTGGAAGGAAATAGTGGAGACTGATAATGTTTGTATGAAAATTGAAAAATCTGGTGTGGCACACTCACGCAACTTTCCTTGCCGTTATGAAAATTTATCACCTGACGCTTCCATTTGGAATTTGTTGTTTTGATTGTATCTGAAACCCAATAATTGGGGATCTAAAATCAAACTTTGCATACATGGCGCGGAGCTCCTGGAATTTTCACAGATATGTGACTAGTAGCAGTTGATAGAACTTATCAATGAATATTTTAGGTATGAATTTAATCAAAATCGTTGGAGCCGTTGTCGAGAAAATCGCGAAAAACCCTGTTTTTGACAACTTTTCCTCCATTTTAGTCGCCATCTTGAATTGCATTTAATCGAAATTGTTCGTGTCGGATCCTTATATTGTAAGGACATAGAGTTCCAAATTTCAAGTCATTCCGTTAATTGGGAGATGAGATAACGTGCACACAGACGCACATACACTCATACACACACACACACACACACACACACACACACACACACACACACACACACACACACACACACACACACACACACACATACAAACCAATACCCAAAAACCTTTTTTTAGGATCAAATGAAACATATAAAGCAATACTTTCCTTACCCATAGGTCAAGGAAAGTAGAAACATCTAGAACAACTATGGAAGAAATATGAAAATATCAAAACGAGGCTATGAGTTCGATGAAATGATTAAGACACTACACTTGAGCAACAAGTGCACTCATAAAAAGAGGGATAATATGGAGAGAAGAGAATATGAATTAAATTCGGAATACGAAGACGAAGAAATACAACAGAGTAGTTCTAGAATATAGAGAAAGGGCAGAGGTGAATAATTATTGTTCAAACCAAGTAGAGGAACTGAATAGAGACAAAATCTCCAATTTCAAAGGAACCTCAATCAATAGTGTTGGTGTCTGAGGAGAAAGAGGAGCATGTAAATGATAACTTCCAGGGTACTTGGAGATGGAAAGAAGAAAACTGAAGGAGAGAAGACAATGAGTGGTGGAAGGTAAAAAATCCGAAGAAAAGAATAGTTAAGAAAGAAAAATTAAAAAAATAAAGAAGACGTTGCAAAAAATTGGCATTGACAAGACAACGTTACATTTTTGTTACAAAACTTCTCCTAGTTACAAAAACTTGCTCCTACTCCTACAATTCTCTTCAAATCAAATCAAATCAAATCAAATTGGTTTTTATTATCATGATTTCAGGGTACAAATATTCATAATATTATACAACAACGTTACATCTTCTGCAACCAAACAATCATAAATAAAACTTACAGTTGAACTAAAAAATTAATCATAACTAAATCTAGTTGTTATTATATCGTAGCTCCAGAAAATACAACATTATATTTTAAAAAACTTCATGAAAACTCTCCACAAAGGCAAAGCCTGTCTTCAATTTCACCACATTTCATCACAATGTTTCCTCTCACTCCCCCACCCACGCCCCACCCACGGCATGCTCAATCTTGAAACAAAATTATTTCACAGTGAGTATCACTTTAAACTGTCAGTATTCCTCATAGATAACGTCAATGCTTTCCATTCAAACAATACTGACAGATCAAAGTGAATCACACTATATACACGGTGCTGGGTGATGTCACCCAAATAATGTGACAAAGTGTGATGAATTATTACGGCGGTTAGAGGGAGATAGGGAAGGATGAGGAGACAGATAGAATGTGTGTGTGTGTGAGAGAGAATACCTGAGAAAGTTTGAGAGGGACAAATGAGTAACCCGGAGAGTGACAAAGTAAGAAGAGAGTAATAATGTTGAATGAAAACGCGTTTATGATGGCGAAGGAAGGAGAATGAGAGATAGAGAGGGACAAATGAGTAACCCGGAGAGAAACAAAGTGAGAAGAGAGTAAATGTTGAGTGAAAACGCGATTATGATGGCATAGGAAGGGGATGAACTTGGACTATTTTAATTAATCAGGCAGTGGAAAGTTGTTGAAGTTTAGACGATAATGACTTTTGCAAGATGTTGTACATTCTGGTCACCGGTGGTGGGGGGAAGGTATGGATTGGAGGTGGGAGGTGGGGAGGGGGCCCTGATTACAGTTTCATAAAGTACACAGTGGTTATGATGATCTGTGTGCTGACTTGCAAATTTTTGGATAATTTGTCATTTTCGTGGAGTGAGCTTTATTATCGAATAAAATTCGAGGAGTATCATAGGCTCTGAAAATTGTGGGTGACGTTGATGAATTGATTTTCCATTGAGTGTAAGTTCAGTGGTATTGGTAGTTGATGGCATTGATATTAGTGATCCCCTTGGCTGGAGAACTCGCTGAAGATTCCGCTGATAGGAAACACAGTCAGTTGTTCTATTGAAATAGAAATAGTTCAAGTTATGAAATCGCATGTGATTGTGTGCCTGACCTTTTTAAAGGTGATAAAGAAGGTAATTTTGAAAAAAATTCAGAATTTAGAAATAGGCCGACACATTTAGAAAATACCTGAGTCTATACCTAATTCATGCAGGTGAACGGGCTAGAGTCAAGAAAACTTCAATTAATCTTGCCATGCCTGATTCAATAGGTTTATACTATAGAAAAAACACTACAATTTGAAATAATTGAAAAATACAAACAGCTTCAATAAACATTGGCAACTAAAATCGAACAACAGAAACAACAATTTCATGTTACTTTGGTGACACTCTTCATCTGATTCGGGGGCGCATTACTATCCCCGATTAGATAGCAATACGTCACAAAACCAAACAATATCAGTCATCAAATAACAAGTTAATTTCAACATGGAATTACTCAAGAAAGAAAAGCCCGTTGAACCCAAGTTTCGTCGATAGTAACCCATATAACCCATTTCATAATAATTTTGAATCCCCACTTTTGATTGACATTCTCGAATGAACCTTTGTTTCACTACACTGCACTTTCGTTGGTCTGTACGTTGCTTTATCGTCGGGGTTACAGTACCTTGTTTTTGGCGGTGAGCTTTTGCCGGTTGAACTTGGCTTGACGGCGACGTCCTCTTACGTCCCTAGACCTGTCGTCTGAACGGGTGTATGGAAGCGGTGTTACATAAAGTTGCGGAACCAAAGGGGTGGTAGTACAAGAAGTTGGTTTGGGGACACACATGAACCGCTGTAAATAAATGTATTACAGCATTAATTTCTAACTCTTCCTACAATTCATCAAAAGCTAAAACAGGAGTTTATTCAATTATTTAATTTAGATTTTATCTTGACGTTCTGATTTCATTCTCAAAATTGAATTAAAACGGATTTACTTGCCAGAGTGTCATTAATATACAATGCAACGTTATGAAAACACTCGTAATAAATTAATATAATGCTTTTAGAAAAATGAATACTTCATTAATTATGATGTTAACTTTTATATAAATTGATATTATACTCTTAGGAAAGGAATAATTCAGATTGAAATGATGCTAACTTATATGATATTTTTCGTTTGGTTTGCAAAATCAAATATAATTTTTCATATAGTAGCTCGACTAGTAGTTTGGAAACTTGTGCGCTAGCCAACATTTATTAATATTAATTTCATGGAAAAGAAAAACTTTCTTCTTTGTCTATTAAGATTCTATCATAAAAATTTACTAAATTATTCGAAAGCCTTAATGACATAAGAAAACAGAGTCTGAAAAATATAAAATTATAAAATGTCATAAACTCAATATGAACATAATCTTAAAATTTCATTCCAATTTAAAGGCTATCTTCCTGACTTTCAGCAATACTCTACGATAATATATCTCCAGAAACAATAACTCAAATGTAACGTAACTGAAAACTTTCTATACTTCTTTAGAAAAAAAATTTATAATTATCTTCCATCACTAATAAAATCAAAAGGATTATTCTCAATCAATATTATTAACTTGAAAAATAACAGGCTTTGTTAATACATTACTATTATGGAAGTTTCAATCAATTAAATTCCCTAAATTATATTTTAACCTTATTTTACGTACCTTAGCGGTTATTTGAAGAAACAATTATTCGTACATGATGAAGAAACACAATTAAACTTTTCAGGACATGGCACTACTAGTAAATCTAAACTTTAATAAAAATAAAACTAGCTCTTACATTAACTAATTATATAAGCTTATAAACTTGCCCAAAAAGGGGGAAACATAGTGACTACATCTTTACTCTCGTAGTGCTCCTAGCAAAGTGTCCTCCGAAACGTAATCTGGTCTCTCGACTGGGGAATCCCCCCACTACTGTATTTAGAAACAGGTCTCCTATTGGGCGAAGAGAATCAATTTGACCAATCGTCGCGTGGCTTCTAGAGCCTTTGGACCAAATAGTAACTGCAAAATCGGTAGTTTGTTATAATTTCAATGCTTGCTGTTTTCCAACTTATCGCACTTTATGTCGCGACAAGAAGGCTAAGTTTTAGAGATAATTCCATAATCTACATTCCTCGACGACTCGGAGCCACAATTTTTAAATATCTATCATGGGAAACTCGAAGTCATGGCCGTTCATAATAAAGAGAGAAAATAATTTATTTCGCTAACTCACTTACAATAATGACTCTAGTCTATTGCGTATTAAATTTACTATTATAACTTGGGAAAAGGCCTGAATTAAAAAGAGTGCTCGGCACAATTGATAATCCAGAAGATAGCTGATTTGTGATGATAAATTTCTACAACTTTTACAGTGCATTTTAAATATTATTCTGTTATATCTTTAGAAATAACGAAGGAGTGAGTCAATTTCATTAGCCAACTAACCCGATCTGTACGATTCTTCAAAAGATGTGACTATAGAAATAGTATCTTACGTCACATGGACGGGAAGGGGCCCTTTGCAGCCCAGAATGATGTTTCTAGTCGAGGTATTAGCCGAGACTAAAATTTCATTCGAGCACTGCAAAAGACATTCACGTCCAAGTAACGTACACTATTCCTTGTCATAGCAATCTAAAAAAGAATAATTGAAAAATAAAAACATTGCCTGCTTGTGCTGAAGTTACTACATGCATTCTATAAACATAACCTAGTTTACAAATTCCGAATCAGGAGTTTTGTGGAAGTTGACAAAGCTTCCTCCTGGAACGCTCAAGTTGGTTTTATGTAGCAGTTTTGCTGTTCGTATTTCGGAACTAGGAAACATACTCGACTGTAATGAAAAAAATAGGGTTTTATTACAGTAGAGTATGCTGTAATGAGATTCATATGTTTATTTGTTTTGCAAATAGCTGTTTACCGGCATGATTTTATGCAGGGAAAACAGCTGAGATTGAATGACTATGACAAAAATTAAACGATGATTGATAAAAGGATCCAAAAGTTATCGCCGAACATACAAACGGATATTGACTCGAGATTCAAGTCAAATGTAGGAACTCGCTATGCTCGTTCAATTATTGCAAATTGTTGTGACAGCTCTCGCAATCTCAGCTTGGAGGAAATTCGTCCCAAATTACTGAATTTTACATAAACAGGAAGACAAAACACTCTGTCATTGCATCTATATTTCAGAAGCCATGTGTCTTTTACTAGTAACTGTATTTCTGATGATATTTGATACTCGAATGCATTTTTTGACTGAAGTATAAGAATCTATTCCTTGGTTTTATATCTTCAGAGTTATATCACCCACAAATGGCGTATATAGAATATGAATCAAGATAGAATATAATCAATATAGAATTTTGGGGGAACCAAGGTTAATGTTAGGTTAAGTGATTTTAAGTACACCCCATGATACTTAATATCAGTTTTGCTGCTCATATTCAGAGGGTAATTTGCGCTGAACACCCTTTTTACTCTACCGTCAGGCTGTCAAAAATTCAGAATACTGTACTTTTTTCTGTAATACGATAAATTATCTACCACGTAGGTCCACCTACCCAAACTTCACTGTACTGATTTTCCTTTATATCCATTATTTCGAAATATTGCATATGAAGAAAATATTCATTTATTCATTAATTTATTCATTTACAATGCAAATGACACTAATGTAATAGCATTGAAAGATAAATTAATAAGATAGTCCTTGTGCTATTTTTCTTCCAAATTTATAGGTGAAAAAGTCCGAAATAAGGTTAGAATTTCACGTGTACAATTTAGATAAAATTTCAGTTCAAAACAAAAATGAAAACTATAAATTTTGAATTTAGATGACTTGAATTGATAAATTAATTAGGAATATTACACTCAATTACCACTTGTAACAATAATAATATTCAGTAATTTAAGAATATTACGCCCCTGTCTCCTACGATCTTCAATAATCACACTGATTTAATCTTCACACTAGTAACCTGCACATTCTTTGGTTATAGTGACAACTATCTACAATGGAAAAAGAAATGTGTTCCCCTCTGAACAATATCAAACAAAATAATAACGAAACTATAATACAAGACCCACGAGTATTGCAGTATACTGTCTGTGATCTGTGTTATTTCACTCGGATCTACTAATAACCTTGTAAAGGTCAATAATTATGATGTCTTGTTCGTAAGAGAAATGCAGTTGGCTTGGTTTTTCAGAACGGCAGCTTGTGCAGAAAGGTCAACAAGAAAACCATCAATTAAATGGAGAGGGGGACGTAAAAAATGATGTTCTCCAGATATGTAGCCAAGAAACAGCTACCAGAGCGTTTAATAATGTCTAGTACAGTAGTACAGTACAACAGACATTTAATAATGTGGTTCACCAGGAGTGAGAGAGAGTGAGAGAGAGAGTGAGAGAGAGAGCGTTGAAGGAGGAAGGAAAGGGAGAGGTTGATGAGAAAAAAAGAAGAAATGAGAAAAAAGGATGAGAATGAAGAATCTATAGTGGTAGAAGGATATGAATTGAAAATGAGAGGAGAAAGTGGGAATAGAAAGGGAAGAAGGAGGAAAAAGTAGGAATAGAAAGGGAAGAAGCAGGAGAAGAAGACACAGGAAAACGAGGAGAATAACTGGGAAGGTGATTACAGAGATGGAGAAGGAGGAATTGGATGGCGACTTCAAGATGATAATGGAGAAGGAACTCCTTGTCCTCGAGATGATGACGAACAAGGAAAAGGTGAATAAAACGGGAGAAGAAAAATTTATTAAATATAATAATGAGGAATGAGAATGAGAAGGAGAATAAGAAAAAGACAAGAATATTTCAGAGGAGAAGGCGAAGATAAAAGAAGAAGAGAGATGGAAACGAAGATTATAATAAGCGTAAATTGAGAGAAGGTTCAGAACAAGGGGAAAGTTGAACGTTTTTGGTTGAAGAACGAAAATCAAGGAAAGAAAATACGAGAAAAGTGTATTATAAGTAATAAGAAAATGACGATGAAGAATAAAATAATAAGAATGGGATAGAAGATAAATTAAAGAGACAGGAGATCAAGGAATCAATAACTTGGTGAGTGCGTATAATAATAGTGGTATTATTATAGATGGAGGAAGTATAGAACAAATGAGGATATGAAGGTTAATGATATTATATAGAAGGATAATGTGAGTGAGACATATGTGGAGATTGAAGAAGGTTTAAGGAAATGAAATACGGGAAAAGTATATTATGAGTGAGAAGGAAATATACTTCTTGTATATTCAGAATAAATGTATATTATAGTATAGTATTGTATTATAAATACAATATGTATTGTATAAAATTATATAATATCTGTTTTATAATTATTATCTTTTTATGAAGAAGAAAAAATAATAAGAATGGGATGGAGAAGGAATTGAGGAGAAGAAGAGAAGAATTACTTTTCCTTAACTTTCTTTCTTCTACCAAAAACTTTCAACTTTCCCTTGTTCTGAACCTTCTCTCAATTTTCGCTTATCATAATCTCCGTTTCCATCTCTTTCTTCTTCTTTTATCTTCGCCTTCTCCTCTAAAATATTCTAGTCTTTTTCTCATTCTCCTCATTATTATATTTCTTACATTTTTCTTCTGCCGTGTTTTTCACCTTTTCCTTCTTAATTAGATAGAAGATCCAGAAATTAGTAACTTTGTGAGTGCATGATTATCATAGAAAAATGAAGTAAATGACAAATGAGGACTAGAAGGATAATGAGACGGAATAAATTGGAAATGAGAGGAAAAAGTACAATAAAAATCGAAGAATTAGAGGAAGAAACAACAAGTGAAAGACGTCGACTTATGTGAAGATTGGAAGGAAAAAGAAGACTCAAGAAGGAAAGGTGAAACAGCAAGAAATCAAAAGGTATAAGAGACAATAACAAGAAGACATGTACTGCAGCACACAGATGTCGGCAGAAAAAGGAAGAATCCCTAAATATTGTTGTGTTTTTCACAAAAACATACCAGTAAGATTCAATTTAAACTGTCATCATGCCTCATATATAACACGATCTCTCCACATTCAAACAATGCTGAGATTTGAAGAGGATTCCACTGTAGAGAGCTCTTACCGATACCGGAAAGCACTGGAAACAAATCACTTTTGAGTGCCAATTTTGTTCCGTTTTCGAAATTATATATTTTGCTGGTTAACGTTGGTCTTATATGAGGGAAGCTACTATACCTTGTTTTGAGAGTAGTCTTTGCTTATGTGAAAGTCAGATAGTATTATCATAGAGAAACAATAGCGTAAGTAGATATCCCATGGTATAGGGCGTTTATGTCGCAACTTTTACTGTTATCTCAAGCCGATTACTTTCGATTATTGTCGATTTTTACTGTTTTGATCGGATAAGAGTGTATGAACGGCACAATATGAGAGACCACCATCGTCATAAAGCTTCACGGGGAAGAACTACGTGGACTATCAGCTTGAGATAACAGTAAACGTTGCGACATAAACGCCCTATACCATGGGATATCTACTTATGCTATTGTTTCTCGATGGTATTATCTATTATATTGTTCGGTTGTTAGAATGGATCGTATGTTGTAGGAAATTTTACATTGATAGGTCCGGTAAGAGGTATTTAAAATTCGGAAGAGAAACTGTTTTAGGGTAATCCTGTTTCCTGTTGTATTCTCTCAGTCATTTATTTGTTTAGGCTTATGTGTATTTGTGAATAAATGGATGAAGTTACACCAGACCAAAAAAGACACGACACAATTAGACAAGAAATTCTGGAATCAGTGGGAAGCCAAGATAAATATAGTTAAAGTTGATTGATTGATTGATTGATTCGCTGCCAAGGAGGCCGAAGCTATGGCGCAGCCAGTGGTTATGCAAAACTATTACGCCCTGTTCTAATGAATGAAACAAATGAGAAATTAACTACTACTCTATCTCATATTATGTATTGGTTTTTCTATTATTTTCCAAAGCAATAAAAGAATTTAAAATATTTTTTAAATAGACTATTTACTAGTCCATAAATAGACTGAGTAAGGCTAGCTTCACACGCTTTCGGTTTCATTCGGTTCGGTTCGTTTTCGGTTCGGTTCGGCTCGTTACCGAAAACGAATGAGGCTTTCATACATGTCAGGTTCGTACGGTTCTAATTAGGTATTTTCTTCTCAAACAAAGCTGTGTTTTGATTTTCACAGTTTATGCTGGTATATTTAAATATAACAGTTGGTGTTAAAATTGTAAGATGTTATTTCTTGAACAACAAAATTTTAAAGTTAATTAAAAATTGTGAATTATTTGAATAGTTTCTTTTTGATTATGTTAATTTTGGAAGTTCAGAGAGATTAATTTCCAATTGAAAATTTGTTCCTTGTTTTGACACATGGTATAAAAACTTCATCTCTTCTCTCCATTGATGAAATCATGTAATATTCGTGGAAAAATAAGAAGATAAAAATTCTCCCCAAGTTTTAATTTATATCTTTCATATTTTTTCAGCAAACTATTCATTGAGAAAAAATGTTTTTGTGAACTAACAGAAATGAATTGACCATATGATTTTGACTTGGAAAATTTTGAAACGGATAATCTCGATATGAGGTTAAAATAAAAACAAAAAAGGCAAGCGTGTGTAAAGACTTTATTTTTTCCTGTTTCCCTAGCAACGAATTTGAATATTATAATGAAACCTATTCGTGTCGAGGGGGCGTTTGGTGCTATGCGGTTGCTATTCGGTACCGAATTCAAACCGAATCATCGTTTCACACTTATCGGAATTTGCCGAAAACGAACCGAAAACGAAACGAACCGAACCGAACCGAAAGTGTGTGAAAGTAGCCTCTCGCTAGCAACGAATTGAAACCTGATGGAATTTATTGGAGTCAAGTGGGCGTTCGGTTCTATGCGGTTTCTATTCGGTACCGAATTTAAACCGAATTACCGTTTGACACTTATCGGAATTTGCCGAAAAAAAATCGTAAACGAAACGAACCGAATGAGTGTGAAACTAGCCTTAACCATAGTCTTGAATCTGTAATACTACTCCATATTATACGTTTTTAAACGTCATAAGCATCTGATCGTTATGCAAAAGACAGTTAGTTAACCGGAGTAATCGAGGAAAACGATTTTGACATCAGATCTTGTCTGAAGCGAGGGATCAATGATGTAACTATGGCAAGCTTACACTGTCAGCAATCCTCATGGGTAGCATCAATCGTCACAGCATCCAATCGGAGCTGACAGTTTAGAGTGAATCCATCACTTTAGCTACAAATCGTCCATGTCTAGATCTAGTCTGTGTGAATGACAGGCAGACAAGAGAATACAACGTTTTTATCTGCTGGGAAAAAGGTTTGCGTGAAAAGCGATCGTCATCACAACTTTTCTTTTTTCTTCTTCTTCTTCTCCTTCTTCTTCTTCTTCTTCTTCTTCTCCTTCTTCTTCTCATGCTTCTCCCTCTTCTTCTCCTTCTCCTCTCCCTTCTTCTTCTTTTTCTTCTCCTTCTCCTTTCACCTCTTCTTCTTCTTCTTCTTCTTCTTCTTCTTCTTCTTCTCCTTCTTCTTCTTCTTATGCTTCTCCCTCTTCTTTTCCTTCTTCTCTCCCTTCTTCCTCTTATTCTTCTTCTTTTTCTTCTCCTTCTCCTTTCCCCTCTTCTTCTTCTTCTTCTTCCTCTCCCTCTTCCACTTCCTTTTCCTCTTCCTCTTCCTCGGCCTCTTCCTCTTCCTCTTTCTCTTTCTCTCCCTCCTCTTCCTTTTCCTCTTCTCCTTCTTCTTCTTCTTCTTCTTCTTCTTCTCATTCTTATTCTCCTTCACTCTCATCTTTTCCATCCTATTTCCTTTTGTCTGCAGAGTAGACAGACAGAACTTCGACTGAGACAAGAATAAAATTGGCGGGACCCGCGATCATCATCAGCAAGTGACGTCATCATCAAGTGACGTTTCCAATCTCCTACTAAGCTCAGCTGATGAGATTCGCATCGATCTGTCAGCAGTGGTTTGAATGGCAAGCATTGCCGGTCATTCATATGAAAAGTGCTGATAGCTTCTCTTGTGTCTACCTCACCATAGCTGGAAGTATCGCTTGTCAAGAGGTGGAAAAGTAAAGATATGAAAATTTGGTGAAATACATCGACACAGTTCAAAAGAAAATGCGGCAGATCTAAGCTTCCTGGATAAGATTTGATGTTGGAATTATCGGTTCGATGGGTGATTGGAAATCGACTAGCAGTTCAAAAATGTCTGCGTGGAGTTCAAGATTTTGTAACATCTTTGCTCTCAATTCAAATCTCTACTTCTACTAAGACATATTTGCTATGAATATGACTAGCTTCAAATTCTGCTGGAAACCGTAGCTTCGAACTTTATTCAATCACGTTTTATTGAATAAAATATTCACATTGGAAGCCCCACTAAACCTGAAGGTTTTTCAGTAGGTGCCTATATAAGGAGACCAATACCCAAAAACCACTTTTTTGGACTCAGGGGACCTTGAAACGTATAGAAATTTGGGTACATTAATTTTTTCCGGAAAGCAATACTTTCCTTACCTATGGTAGCCTAACAGGGCAAGGAAAGTAAAAATCAGACTATAGAAATCATTCATCATAAATCACCTGACGAGTGGATTATAAATTGCATGCAGTGAGGCATGCAATTGATGACTTGAAGTAGCATAGTATTTTCTCCCACTCTGCATTCAACTCGGTAAGCTTTTGATGATAGAAGCATATCTGTTTACATCAAATCATTAGCATTGTCGATACAACAACCCAATAACCCATTAACATACAACAAGCCATTAGTCGTTTATACACTGATATCTCGCCGACACGACGGGATAGAACAGAATTTACTTTGATGGACAGTATTAGAGGAGACTGTGTTTTATAACTGCGCGAGGTTTACTGTTCACAGAACTACTAGTTAACAAGAGATCTGGCAACATTGTGGAGCTGGAAAAGGATAGCTGTGTAGAAAAGTAACTGCTTCGTCGATAAAAGTAGCAACACCAATGCTAATCAAATACCTACTGCTATTAAATCATGGACCTCTCTTCACAAGAGTTCTTTTCTGCCTATTTCTTTTATTGATGAATCAGTCTCAATAGCGTATTAACATAGATAAACGATAGCATAAGTAGATATCCCATGGTATAGGTCGGTTATGTCGCAACTTTTACTGTTATCCCAAGCCGATAGTTCACATAGTTCTTTCCTATGCAGCTGTGTGACGCTGGTAATCTCTCAAACTGTGCCGTTCATACAATATCACCCCAACAAAACAGTAAAAATTGACAATAATCGACAGTAATCGGCTTGAGATAACAGTAAAAGTTGCGACATAAATTCCCTATACCATGGGATATCTACTTATTACGCTATTGTTTCTCTATGATAGTATGCTGTAATGGAAATCACATGTTTTCTTGTTCTGCAAACAGCTGTTCACCGACTTAATTTAATGCACGGAAAACAGCTGCTATTGAGTAAGTATGACAAAAAAGTAGAAACACCAATCTGCTAATCAAATACCTACTGCTATTAAATCATGGACCTTACATTACAGTAGTTCTTTCCTGCCTATTTTTTCTATTGATGAATAAGTCTCAATAGCCCATCAAACAAGTTATCCTCCTTTCTTTCTGAATCCTGAACTTTTTTGTGCGTCGATCGGAATCAAATGCGTGTTCTGTGAAACGTAACGATGTTGGAGTGAATTTTATGTGTCTCAATTGTGTCGTTTGTAGCATCCCAAGTCCCCAGCTGCCCATCGGCAATCATTGCTGCTTTTTCCAAGTTTCTCATCGTTTCCTCTAACAATAAAAAAGTACAATAGTCATCATCATCATCTTCTTCTTCTCTTCTTCTTCTTCTTCTTCTTCTTCTTCTTCCTTATCTTCGACATCCAGTGCTTCTTTGAATATCTGTTCAGAGTAGATGTTGAATAGCAGGGGCGAGAGTATACATCCTTGCCTCACTCTTCACATTATTTTGACAGCCTCATCAGTTGTTTCACTGCCAACTCTCATTGCTGCGGACTGACCTCAGTACAAACTACCTATGACATCCAGGTCCCTGGTAAACATGATTCTTCTTCTTTAGGTACCTTCTCCATTCTGGAGGTTGGCCACCATCATGGCAATTCTCACCTTGTTTACTGCGGCTCGGAAGAGGTCCTGTGACGAGCAGTTGAACGTCACAGGACTCTTCCGAGCCGCAGTAAACAAGGTGAGAATTGCCATGATGGTGGCCAACCTCCAGAATGGAGAAGGTACCTAAAGAAGAAGAATCATGTTTACCAGGGACCTGGATGTCATAGGTAGTTTGTACTGAGGTCAGTCCGCAGCAATGAGAGTTGGCAGTGAAACAACTGATGAGGCTGTCAAAATAATGTGAAGAGTGAGGCAAGGATGTATACTCTCGCCCCTGCTATTCAACATCTACTCTGAACAGATATTCAAAGAAGCACTGGATGTCGAAGATAAGGAAGAGGAAGGAATCTCAATAAATGGGAAGAAGTTGAGTAATATAAGATATGCGGATGACACCATTGTGTTTGCTGATAGCCCACAAGCACTGCAACGACTAATCAACAAAATACCAAGAGTTAGTTAGGAATATGGATTGGATATGAACACAAAAAAGACCAAAATAATTATGGTTATCAGCAAGAACGAGATTGACAACATCCAGCTTCCAACATTCATCAACGATCAGCCAATATAGAGAGTAAAACACACCACATACCTGGGAACATGCATAAATGAGAACTGAGATACAACTCAAGAAATCAAATCACGAATAATTTATTGCCAAAGCCACAGCCGCCTTTAACAAAATGAGTTAACTCCCCAGAAGCCATGATCTTACTCTTGAAACAAAGGTGAGACTTCTGAGATGATACATCTTTTCTGTTTTCTTGTATGGAGCAGAATCGTGGACACTAAATAGATACATATCCAAGAAAATAAAAGCTTTTGAAATGCGACTTTATCGAAGAATGCCAGGGATATTATATATGTCGAAAGATAGATATTATATATATGTTATATTCAAAACAGATTGAAATGATGAAAATTTGAATTTCTTCTCAAGTTTCAAAATTTTCAAATATCAATACAGTATTTTTCAGTTAACAGTTGTGATTTAGTAAAGTATTCTTTTAAATATATTTATATATTATTTTTATAAATATTTTGGACTCAAAATTGGACAAAAATCATGAAGTGAAAACATAACCTATTTTGGACAATTTCT
The DNA here is from genome assembly GCF_014356525.2 of Nilaparvata lugens. Classification (NCBI taxonomy): domain Eukaryota; kingdom Metazoa; phylum Arthropoda; class Insecta; order Hemiptera; family Delphacidae; genus Nilaparvata; species Nilaparvata lugens. Next base: position 17,483,000 of record NC_052505.1, on the reverse strand, counting down.
ATCTAAATTTGGGAAAGTAACAGTTTTGGGCTTTAAGCCTGTTGTTTCTTTCCCAATTATTCATAATTGAGAATGATATTATATTTATCAAAGTATAAATAAATGAATATCATGGACTGAACATGTCACTAATACTGAGATACTGAGAAGAATGAAAAAACAAAGGGAAATTATGAACACTATCAAGATCCGAAAACTGCAATATCTGGGCAATGTCATGAGGAACGACTCCAGGTACTTTTTACTCAAGACAATCGTCCAAGGAAAAATCGATGGAAAAAGAGGTCCTGGAAGGAGAAGGATATCTTGGCTGCATAACCTTAGAAAGTGGACGGGAAAAACATCAGCGGAACTCTTCCGCATGGCTGTGGACAAAATTAGGCTTGCAATGCTGGTTGCCAACATCCGAAACGGATAGCAACCACAAGAAGAAGAACAATCATGTTCACTAAAATATCACACTTACTATACTACCAAGAAAATAGGCTACATTGTTTTTTTTTTTTTTTTTTTTTTTTTTTTTTTTTTTTTTTTTTTTTTTTTTAGAACAATGTAGCCTATTTTCTTGGGTAGTATAGTAAGTGTGATATTTAGTGAACATGATTGTTCTTCTTCTTGTGGTTGCTATCCGTTTCGGATGTTGGCAACCAGCATTGCAAGCCTAATTTTGTCCACAGCCATGCGGAAGAGTTCCGCTGATGTTTTTCCCGTCCACTTTCTAAGGTTATGCAGCCAAGATATCCTTCTCCTTCCAGGACCTCTTCCGAGCCGCAGTAAACAAGGTGAGAATTGCCATGATGGTGGCCAACCTCCAGAATGGAGAAGGTACCTAAAGAAGAAGAATCATGTTTACCAGGGACCTGGATGTCATAGGTAGTTTGTACTGAGGTCAGTCCGCAGCAATGAGAGTTGGCAGTGAAACAACTGATGAGGCTGTCAAAATAATGTGAAGAGTGAGGCAAGGATGTATACTCTCGCCCCTGCTATTCAACATCTACTCTGAACAGATATTCAAAGAAGCACTGGATGTCGAAGATAAGGAAGAGGAAGGAATCTCAATAAATGGGAAGAAGTTGAGTAATATAAGATATGCGGATGACACCATTGTGTTTGCTGATAGCCCACAAGCACTGCAACGACTAATCAACAAAATACCAAGAGTTAGTTAGGAATATGGATTGGATATGAACACAAAAAAGACCAAAATAATTATGGTTATCAGCAAGAACGAGATTGACAACATCCAGCTTCCAACATTCATCAACGATCAGCCAATATAGAGAGTAAAACACACCACATACCTGGGAACATGCATAAATGAGAACTGAGATACAACTCAAGAAATCAAATCACGAATAATTTATTGCCAAAGCCACAGCCGCCTTTAACAAAATGAGTTAACTCCCCAGAAGCCATGATCTTACTCTTGAAACAAAGGTGAGACTTCTGAGATGATACATCTTTTCTGTTTTCTTGTATGGAGCAGAATCGTGGACACTAAATAGATACATATCCAAGAAAATAAAAGCTTTTGAAATGCGACTTTATCGAAGAATGCCAGGGATATTATATATGTCGAAAGATAGATATTATATATATGTTATATTCAAAACAGATTGAAATTGATGAAAATTTGAATTTCTTCTCAAGTTTCAAAATTTTCAAATATCAATACAGTATTTTTCAGTTAACAGTTGTGATTTAGTAAAGTATTCTTTTAAATATATTTATATATTATTTTTATAAATATTTTGGACTCAAAATTGGACAAAAATCATGAAGTGAAAACATAACCTATTTTTGGACAATTTCTATCTAAATTTGGGAAAGTAACAGTTTTGGGCTTTAAGCCTGTTGTTTCTTTCCCAATTATTCATAATTGAGAATGATATTATATTTATCAAAGTATAAATAAATGAATAAATAAATGAATATCATGGACTGAACATGTCACTAATACTGAGATACTGAGAAGAATGAAAAAACAAAGGGAAATTATGAACACTATCAAGATCCGAAAACTGCAATATCTGGGCAATGTCATGAGGAACGACTCCAGGTACTTTTTACTCAAGACAATCGTCCAAGGAAAAATCGATGGAAAAAGAGGTCCTGGAAGGAGAAGGATATCTTGGCTGCATAACCTTAGAAAGTGGACGGGAAAAACATCAGCGGAACTCTTCCGCATGGCTGTGGACAAAATTAGGCTTGCAATGCTGGTTGCCAACATCCGAAACGGATAGCAACCACAAGAAGAAGAACAATCATGTTCACTAAAATATCACACTTACTATACTACCCAAGAAAATAGGCTACATTGTTCTATTTGAAGAGAGAAGCATTCTGCTCCCTGAATTCATCCATTGATCTTGATCCGAATGCAAAATATCTTGAATCGAATTCACAAGAAAGAGGCTGGAAATACTGGTAGGCTTTTGGGGCAATTTCTGAATCTCCCTCCCTATCCATGAATGGGGCTAGATTCTCTTGAGGCCTGCTGCAACATACACTGCTATATAATATATATACACTGATATAAGTATACATTTCCATCTTTCTCAGAAGAGACGCATTTCAACTTCCTTCAACTTCAACAGGCGAATGCTATAAGACTAGCATGCACCGACTATATCTATATGTAAGTGAAATATATCCCATACAGAATATAAATGTATATTTATTTCCAAATATCTATATAGAAGTGAAAAATATAGTTCACAGAATATCTATATGGACGTAATAATATATAGAGCTGGAATCGACCCTTCGGGACTTTTATCAGCTGAGAGCAACGCATCCGGGAAGTGGGGTAGACTAGGCAAAAAGTTGAGAGAGAAAGAATCAAGAGAGATAGACGAATAGTGAAAGAAGGAAATATATGTGAAGATGGATGGCTGAATAAATTGAGTGATTGAAAGAAGATTGAGGGAATTATGAAGATAGAGAAATATAAAATATTTAGGAATATAAACTAATTGAATGAAAAATACTAAGAAATTGTCAGAAACCTCAGATTTATTGATACTTAGAAAGACCGGTTTCGGTTATTACACCATTGTCAATCTCTGATGGACTAAAACTATAAAAACTAGGGCAGCAGAATTTACACTATTAGGCGAGTACTGCTATTGGTCAAGGGCATGAACGCCTGCCATTGGCCCAGCTAGACAGTCTCCTCCCACTCAAAGGTGTGACAAAATGGCGGCTTAAGCAACAGAATCGCCATGATAACAAAATTTTGGCGATTCTGTTGCTCAAGCCGCCATTTTGTCACACCATTGAGTGAGAGGAGTCTGTCTAGCTGGGCCAATGGCAGGCGTTCATGCCCTTGACCAATAGCAGTACTCGCCTACTAGTATAAATTCTGCTGTCTTGTATTTAGTTTTAGTTCATCAGAGATTGACAATGGTGTAATAAGCGAAACCGGTCTTTCTAAGTATCAATAAATCTGTGGTTTTTGACAATTTCTTAGTCTTTTTCATTCAATATGAATAATTACCACAATATCAACTTCTCATCTACCAAAAAAAAATATATATATAACTAAATTCGGTGTAAGTGGGTGGTCACATCGAATGCATATAATATACTATGCTTTCAGATGAGGAACAAAATCTGGAAAGATCTTGCACACAAGTGCACGCATTTAGTGTGAGCAGCTACATGCAAGTCACAATGGGCCCGTTCTGTGTACATACAATGTGGTAAAGTTCAAATGACAATTATTTACTAGGTAAAAGTTCCACTTCCCATGGGAGGAATTCTGACAGATTCTGTACCAGAAACCAGTTCCAGTTCCAAGTTCCTGCCCCACAGTCAAAGCTTGGTAAATTGTTACAGTTCCAACTATCTCAGCTCTCATTGGTCGATTGAAATGTAGTCTGCTTGCTTCTCTGCGCATGCGCTGATAGAATGGCCTGTGGCATAGCCATAGAATACATAACCAACAAAATGATGTTTGATGACCATTCGTTAAATGAATTTTTCTCTATAGGGAATTTGAGAGTAATGGAATGAAAGAAATGCACACTTTTCTAGACGGTAAGCAGCCTTTCTTCATTCACGCAGCTAGTGAGCAACACATTTTGGTGTAAATCAACTTTATAAGTGCGCGCCAAAAGCTTCAACCAACGATTTTGAAATGGCGTTCCATGGGAACATTTTGCACTAGGTCCACGTTATGATGACAGCATTTACTCAACTTTTAAATTGCTATACTCGTCTATCATTCGACAAAGCCGGTGGTACTATCCTTTTCTATGTCCACAACGATGCCAATTGTGTTTTTGACAATGTAGAAATATAATTAATTAATGCAGAGAATCGGCTATTCTCCTATCTTTATCCACTGTCATTATAACGTGGACCTCACTATAGTCACGTGATGGAACAATTTACGATTGGAACTGGAACAATTTACTGTACACAGAACGTAAACAACGTGTTTCGATAACACTTTTTTTTGTATTTCGGTTAATGCATGATTCGACTTGCACTTGCCCAGTATGTGTTCCTCACACCCTTAGGATAGAGGAACGGAGGAATTAGAGTTTCTCTGTGATGAGAAACTGCACAATTCATAGAATATGCACAATTTTTGTGAGATAATGTTTGAAGGGAAAACTATCCTAAAACTTATGATTGATGCTCTTTAGAGGAAAAGCAACTTCAAAAATCTGGTGTGGTACACTCACACAACTTTCCTTGCTCATTGAACTATTTAAAATTTTACATCTATTTTCGCTTAAAAACCTTTCCCCTTATTTTGATCAAATATTTCTCTTGTAAAAACATCCACGGAACAAAGTGCCCTTTTTATAACCCTACCTTAAAATTTCCAATATAGTTCGCTAATAAACCTAAGCCTCAATATCAAACGAGAATAATTTAGGAGAAAAACATAATGACGATTGACGGCAACATATTTGCAACTACGATCAGACTACTGTATATGTGTATATACAATTGTTTTCAGAGTACTTTTTACTTTATGTAAATATTGTGAAATTCGATGTTTTTTTTTTAAATTCGTCAAAACAGCTGTTCTACAGATGAAATACCTTGACTATGACTGTGTTCTTTTTATAAACTGCTCTACCTACCCACGGTATATGGAAGAAGAAAAAGTAAAACCGTGTTCCTACCTACCTCATGCACGAGAAGGAGGTTACAAAGTCCATTTCTCAAGGATTGGGTGGACCCCCCATTAGTACCCCAGGAAAAAGACTCATGTCAGTTGATAGAGCTAATAAATACTATACAGGGTATGGATTTGAAAAAATCGTTAGAGCCGTTTTTGAGAAAATCGTGAAAAACATGGTTTTTTAGTAACTGTCATTTTTCTCAAGAATATTACGGAGATCCTGCAATTTTCACAGAAATGAGACTCATGTCAGTTGATAGGGCTTATAAATAGCTATCCATGGTATAAATTTGAAGAAAATCGTTAGAGCCGTTTTCGAGAAAACCGTGAAAAACATGGTATTTTAGTCATTATCCGCCATTTTTCTCAAGAATATTACGGAGCTCCTGAAATTTTCCCAGAAATGAGACTCATGCCAGTTGATAGGGCTTATGGATAGTTATCTGGTATAAATTTGAAGAAAATCGTTGGAGCCGTTTTCGAGAAAACCGTGAAAAACTGGTATTTTAGTCATTATCCGCCATTTTTCTCAATAATATTACGGAGCCCTAAATTTACCCTGAAATGAGACCCTTTCAGTTGATAGGGCTTATAAATAGCTATCCATGGTATAAATTTGAAGAAAATCGTAGAGCCATTTTCGAGAAAAACGTGAAAAACATGGTTTTTTAGTAATTATCCGCCATTTTGTCCGCCATCTTGAATTGAATTTTATTGAATTCTTATTGTCGGGTCCTCATGGTATAAGGACCTTAAGTTTAAAATTTCAAGTCAATCGTTAATTAGGAATGGGTTATCATGTTCACAGACTACACACATACACACACACACACATACACACACACACACACATACACACACACACACACACATACACACACACACATACACACACACACACATACACACACACAGACCAATACCCAAAAATCATGTTTTTGGACTCAGGGGACCTTGAACGTAGAAACTTGAAATTGGGGTACCTAATTTTTTTTGGAAAGCAATACTTTCCTTACCTATGGTAGTAGGGCAAGGAAAGTAAAAACACACATGAGATAGTTGTTATTCAATGTGTTGTAATGGAATTGGAAAGAGATCTTTGATTTGTATGAAAGAGTGAGAAGAATGACTGCTCACTATTGGAGGAGTGGAGAGGAGGGAGAAAAAAAAGAGTAAAATAGACAAGTGGATTGGAGCAAAAATGTGAACAGATAATGGGGACAGGACAGCCAAGCTGCTTCTGCTGTCAAAGTTCAACTTTGCACTCAGCAGTCAAGTTGTGTGTTCCAGCTCATCTTTTTCCACCTACGGAGAAAAAGAAGGAGAAGAGGGAGAAGAAGGAGGATAGGAAGAGGAAAAAGAAGGAGAAGAAGGAGAAGAAGAAGAAGAGGAAGAGGAAGAGAAAGGAAAAGAAGAAGAAGAAGAGGAAGAAGAAGAAAAATAAGAAGAAGGAGATGGGGAGAAATAAGAAGAAAAAGAAGAAGAGCGTAGAAGCAGAGAAAAGAGATTAAAATCATTGACTTTCCACCATCCTTCTTTCGCTAACTTTTTCGAAGGTGAGAAATATTTTGTCATAGATTAATAAAACATATTAAATTTGAGATTTGAGAATTGATTTTATTGAATCATCAACTATATAATAACATTCAAACCGGTGGCACTTGGATCACAGCTATCTAGCCTAGTGATTAAGAAGGCAGTGTCAAAGGAAGGTAACTATAGTGAGGTGCACGTTATGATTTCAGTGGAGAAAAAGAGGAGAACAGCGTTGCAGATTCTCTGCCTTGCCACTGCCTTCTTTGGAGGATGACTGATACTGGTATATCTGGTGTAGTATCAACTGTTCATTCTTGCTTTGAAATAATCAATTATATTTTATTAATTAAGAAAATATATCGAATGATACATTTTTATATTTGAGATGATTTATTTCGTTAATCAATTATATTTTTCTAAGGACAATTTGCACAGTGAAAGCTTAAACTGAATACAATCAGCTGTTGGCTTAAACTCAAAATGAATCACATCATAACAAACGATACTTGATATAGATGCAATCCAGTTCAATATGAAATTTAGTTTAAACTGGCACTGTGAAAACGGCATGAAAAAGTTGAAGAACAATCAGTCAAAATTGCGACGCTACAAAAGGATAGCGCTATCTGATTTGTCAAATGATAGACAAGGAGAGCAACTTAATTTCTAATCAAATACTGCCATTGTAACGTGATCCCTACTATATGCCTTCATATCATTTCCTGTAACTACAACACAAGGATCCCATTATAGATCAAAATAATATTTTCCAGAGGAATTTTAGACAGTTCTATAAGTATGTTTGATGTTTCCATTTTATTCTGTTCATGAATAAAGTTAGCCTAACGAGAAATTACTCGCGATTCGATATCAATTTAAAAAATAGGAATTCATTTCCAGGTTGGATTAAATGAAACTTGAAATAACGATATGAAATATAATGTGTTCGAAGAAGTTTGCCTGAGGCTTGGAATTCGCATGTTGATTTAAAAACGAAATCTTCCTTCCGGTTTCAGTTTACTTTGCAAGAATATAATTTCATCCTTCCACTGTCTCCTCACTCACTCCTTCTTTCCTCACCCTCTCTCGTTTCCCTCTCTTATCCTCCTCCCACCTCTACTTTCACACACTCTCTCTCACTCTCTCTCACTGTCTCTCTCTCTCTCACTTTCTCTCTCTCACTCTCTCTCTCTCACATATATAAGTGTATATAAGTGTATCTCTCTTCACACATTGTATAAAAGTGTATAAGACAGTATATATTGTAATCTACATAAATAAAGTACTCAATCAATCAATCACACTCTCTCTTACTCTCTCTCTCTGTGTCTCTCTCTCTCTCTCTCTCTTTCTCTCTCTTTCTCTCTCTCTCATTGGAGCACATTAGAATGCGATCTTCTCAACTCTTCTCAACTTGCCAAGCTCTACGACTTCATTAACCCCCATACGTATTGTAAACCCTTCCACTGCTACATTTCTAGGGATAAAGGCACGAAATTCTATTCTGAGAGAAGTGGAACGCCGGAGAGAAAGAAAATCTCATTTTTTCACATTTGCATCAGTTTTCCAACAACAGAAAAGTTGCAAGATAAGATTGTCTCGAGCCGATTCTACTTTTATATGGGAATTTAGAATCGTCCAATGACAGTAGTAAGCTATTTATGGACATTTAAAAGCTCTGTGATATAAAAAGTATTCATCTCACTGGAAGTGGATAGGACAGTGAGATACATGTGTGGTACACATAGTTCTCTATTCTTCTTTCTTCTATGGTGATAATCTCATGACGTATTGTAGTACATACATTTTTTGGGCTCAAAATAGTGAGTGAATTAAGTTATCATTAACATAACTTCTAGACTGTGTATTCTGAATTAAGGTTTAAAGCAGTTTTGGGCAAATGCCTGTTGTTTTTACCTGCATTTTATCTATTTTTTATGAATAAATAAATAAATAAATGTGTGAGGGCGTTTTTTCTAGAAAATGAAGGACTTGTATGAAAATCAAAGGCAATGTCAATTAAAAGAGTACTTTCTTTGAAGGAATCTAACTTTCTTTGAAACAGCATGGAAAATCAGAGAGAATATCGAATACAAAGAGAACTCTATATAAAGCCTAAAAAGGCTTCAAAAACAACATATTCAAAATAATGCTAACTGAGAATATAAAAGTAATTCATGGAAGTAATTATGTTTACTTATTCATAGAATTTTAATTCATCTTTTCAAAATCTCTGCTGCTGCAAAGTGAATTTGGTGGGATAATACTTTTAATTTTCTGAGAATATACAGCTCAGAATATTTCTATTCATGGAAGTAATTATGTTCAATTATTAATAGAATTTTAATTTTTCTTTTCAAAATCTTCGCAGCTGCAAAATAAATTTGGTAGGATTATAATTTAAATTTCTACCTTAGAACTATGAAACACTATAATAAAATCTATCTGTGTTTTCCACAGACCCTTTAAGGCCATTCCACACAGCATGTGGCGTGCGTGGCTGGACGCACGCTAGCTACTTTTCAAAACATCGCTTCCTAGCTAATCAAAATTCAAATTCAAATTCAAAATTCAAATTCAAATTCTTTATTCAAAAAAAATAATTATACAATCAAATGCATTCCAAAAATCAAATACAATATTGTTTCCTAATTTCTAATATGTGTTCCCTATAGGCTACCCTGTGTGGGGACACTTGAATATATATAATAAAATATTTATATACAAATTTAAATATTATATCATGAAGAACATAATAATTGAATATGGTATTATATTGAAATAAATCAATATGTCAATATTTATAATCATTCTTGCACACATTCATACGCACACACATTCACATATGCGCACACATTCATACGCACACACATTCACACATGCGCACAAACACACACACCACACACACACACACACACACACACACACACACCACACACACACACACCACACACACCACACACACACACACCACACACACACACACACACACACACACACACACACACTTACACAAAACTTAAAACTATGTACGGAGTGGTTGCTGTTTTTTTTCATATTTAGTTCAATTTTATTCATAGTTAACGTTTCGTTTTTTTTCAAAGTGCTGATGTAATTATACCATAAATGAATGCGTTTTGAAGAAAGATACAGTTATTGAAATTTGATACTGTCTTACTGTTTACGCATACCGGACGGGATTTGTGAGTTCAATGATCTTTGATTGTTGCAGTGTTCATGTCGTGTAATGTGTAAATTATACTAAATTTAGACCTATATTAATTTAGTAAAAAAATCATTCGGGTTGTCTAGTTGTAAAATGAGTTTCTTGATTTCTTTTCTAAATAACTGACGTGACGTTATTTTCCTTGTTGTTACTGGAAGTGAATTGAATATTTTTATAGCTATGTATTTGAAGTGTCGTCTGGAATGTTCTAATATTGGTTTTGGAGGTTAATGTCCTGTGAATTCCTGAGGTTTATTCTTTCTCTCATCTGTTGAATATCGAAATTATTTTCAGCTAAATCCAGCAATGCTTTGAATAGAAAAGAATGTCTCACTGATAATATTGATAGTTCTCTGACGAGCATCATTGAACTATATTGTTAGGTTTATTACAAATTATTTTTAATATATGTTTCTGACCAGTAATCACAGGTTTAATATGAACATTGTATGCACTCCCATAGCATATTATTCCATAATTTATTCTAGAACCAATAATTGCATGGTATAATTGTAACAATACTTCTTTTGGACATAACTGTCTGAGGTAATAGAACTTCCTTATGTATACAAATAACTCATTTTTTATCTTCTGTACATGATTTGACCAAGTGAGCCTACTATCCAATATGAGGCCCAATGAAGCAATTCACATAGCAGCCACGGCCACACGGCAACGCTTGCTATACTAGCCACGCGTGGCTACCGTTCGCTCTCTGAGCGATCTTTTCAAACGTGTTCCGCCACTTTTTGGTCCGAGCATGCGCAGAACGTATACTAGACGTATACTATCGTATAGAACGTATACTATCATAGTCAGCCTCAAGGTCACGCATTAAATGATGGAATTCGTCATAGGTCTTCCTTTTTTTATTGATTGGATGTACCCACTGGTCCCGTGCTGTCACCGAATACAATAAAAACCAGCTCATTATCACTACTACTGCTGCTGCTGGAGTCATCAAACCAAGGTAAGCCACAAGAAAATCCAGATTCAAACCACGGGACCGTCGGAGTTGACATCTTCCTGCATACTGACGGGAAACGTGGCCGGTATAGCATCGCAACAGTCGTGGCGGTGTGAATTGGCATGTGGCTAGCGTGGCCGGCGTGGCGTGCGTCCAGCTACGCACGCCACGTGCTGTGTGGAATGGCCTTAAGCCTCGCACAAACACATCAATTTTTGTTCGTACGATATTTTGCCGTCTTTATTGATTCTATTAGATTAAACAGAACTTGACAAACATAATCTGTTTAAAGTCATCTGTTGAATCAAATAGAATTTACAAGGAGGCAAAATATCGTACGAACCAAAAATCTATGTGAGTGTAGCTAGCCTAACGAAGCGCATGTAACACCTGCTCTTTTATAACATTAAATATGTATATTTGAAGGCCCTTACATACTTGATGTATGACTATAAAACATGATGGAATTATAATTATTTGATCCAATAACTATATCCAGTCGTTCAGAAGATGAACAAAGAAATTGTTGCACAGCGTTTTGTGCATTACCAACATAATTCGGATAGCGAATATTTTGCGAGCGATCAGGCAGACTGGCTTTCAATATGCAAAAAGTGGAATACATAAGGCTGGCAGAGTGGTGAGGGATCAAGACTGAACAGGGCTCCTATCCCAAAAACACTTTTCTAATTTCCGATCATCGGAGTGGTGCCTTCCGGGGATTCTCTCTCCCCACCTCTTCCTTCCACTTCCTCTCCTCCCCTTTCCACTTCGTCTGCCCTTTTTATGGCTGTTGAAAGCTCCTTCATCTACATTATTTCTCCGGGGAGTCAAAGAAGGAGAAGTGGGGAGAGTAGGAGGAGAGGGAGGAGGAGTGTGAGGTGAAGGAAGAGTAGGATGAGTATGATGATGATAAGGATGAGGAGGAGGAGGAGGAGGAGGAGGAGGAGGAGGAGGAACAGGAGGAGGAGGAGGAGGAGGAGGAGGAGGAGGAGGAACAGGAGGAGGAGAAGGAGCACGAGGAGGAGAAGGAGCAGGAGTAGGAGAATGATGAGGAGAAGCATTCTTCTATAGACGGAGCATTCCTCCAAAGATGGAGTTCAGTTTCAAAGTTTTTTAATCGTATTAAAACAGTATGGAACGATGGAATTCATTTGGATGCGTGGGTTCAAATGGAAAGCAAAAATTGAAAGCGAGTTCTTGAATTTCAGCAGCCTGAACTGTGATGTTTCGACTATCAGATTTTTATTGAGAGATAAAATTAAGTAGACATGAATAAAATGGATTGAGAGATCCTTTTGTCCATTTTTATAATTCATAATCCAAACAATCGAATAGTTTCAGCTGTAACAGCATTATTTCCTGCTTCGAGTGGTATGGAATGAGAGAACATTTTGTTGTCTATTTTAGCATCTATTTATGAAAATTAGCTTTTTCTTCTTCTTGAATGGTCTGAATATGATAATATCTTGTTGTTGAGTTGATTGATGTCAGTGTCAATCGAAAAAATCAACTAAGGAAAAAGAGTGTATTCATAAACATTCTCTGCTTCATATTAGGAGAATCGTTTTGAAGATTGTATAGCAATATTTTCTTCAAGATTGAAATTTTTTGCCTCATGCCTTATGGATTACAACAGAAGTTTCAAGGAAACAAATACTGTAGTTCAAACTTGATAGATATTGGAAGAATATGACTATAGTGAGATTTAGGTTTTGGAGTGAGAAGATTTATAATATTTGAATATTTATAGACATAACCTACATAATATTTGGTTATTTTGAGACAAAATTTGGAAATTGAAGAGATTTTGGGCAATAGCCTGTTTCACTTTTCCGACTATTGATTGTCTTGTTGCCTCTATGAATAATAATTATAAATAAATAATTTGAATGAGTCTGCTCTACTTCTCTGTTAGTAGACTGAGCTGATTATCTTTGTCCTTTTGCAACTCAGAATCGTTGCCAAATTGTTTGTAGGCTATGAGGGAATGGAATGAACTACCAGAATATTGAACTCAATCTCAATAATGAGAAAGTAATTGAAATCGTGGAAAAGATACTGTATTATTTTCTTCTCTAATGTTGTTATCCATCACGAAATGCTTACTATCGAATCACTTTTCTGTTATTATATGGAACGACTAGCAGTCAAATTTGCTAAAAAAATTTAAGCTTAATCGTTCTATTTAAAACATGGAAGAGTTAATATTTACTTGTTGAAAATAGTGTATTTGAGACATATGATTGATCATCACTAACAAGGATCACCATGAAATAATATATCAGACTAGCCGTCAGGTTCGCTTCGCTCGCCATATCCGTCTAGCAAGGGGGCCCCGCCCCCTGGACCCCCGGCTGGATCGTTCAAAAATGAGATCAACGCTGGAAGGGCGCAGTTTTTCGGCGTATCTTTGGCGCTATTTCAAATTCCTTCTAGCACAACATTATTACACCCTAGTTTAGCCTCTGTACTAAATTTAAACAATTTCTGGTTATTTGTTCTCGATAAATCTGAGAAAAAGAGGAAAACGCTAATTTTGTGCATATCTTTGGCGTTATTTCCAATTCCTTCTAACACAACATTATTACACCCTAGCTGAGCTTCTGTACTAAATTTGAACATTTTCTGTTCATTTGTTCTCGATAAAGCTGAGAAAACGCTAAGAAAACGCTTTTGGGCGTATCTTTGGAAATTTTTCCAAATCCGTTCTTTGTGCGCCTCTGAAGACACCTACCAAATTTGAACGTTTTTGATCCGGTAGATTGTTAGTTCTGCGAGTGAGTGAGTTAGTGAGTGAGTCAGTCAGTCAGTCAGTCAGTGAGTGCCATTTCGCTTTTATATAAACCAAAATAACTTGAACCACAGCTATCTACTATATAGAAGGCGGTGGAGAACGAAGAAATGTAGCATCAACTGATTTCCTACAAATATTTGAACTTACTTTAAAACATGACTTTAATTCGTCATTTTCACCGACTGCCTCTAACTTCACTGACATTCTCTGACTTCAATTATAATACACGGAGAAATGTGGCCTCATTATAATTTGTGTTGGAATATACTTCAATTGGAAAAGAATAGTTGTATCCACGGTATTTATAGAACAAGATTTTCATCTAAATACCGTGGCTGTATCAACTAGGTTAAAATTCTATAGATAGTATTTTTCACAAGCCTAGTTGTTCGAAAAAGTACATGATGTTTCTTCAAATGAGAAAACCATACCGGATGCGTATAGGATTAGCTATAGTCACTGAATAAACAATCGAGATAAATTAAATATAAATCCAGGTATTATACAAATTTTCTCTGCTATAGTGCAGCTCACTCCAAACAGTTTCCCTCATGGATGACACTGATATTTCTCATTATATCGATACTGACAATTTGTAGTGACTCTCACTAGCGGACGCCATTAGAGGGATTATTGGAAATTGAAAACTACATTGTTTATAAACACTGTCCACTGCATTCGATCATACAGCAGTGTTGAGAGCTTGGCTCATAATACATGGGAACTCCGAATGCAGCCGGATTATAAATTATTAATCACTCGGCTTATTTGAGTGCAAATACTGTGAGAGTCATGTAGAGATGTCAGCATTGGTTGGGTGTGCAGCACTTATTTTATTAATAAGGAATCCTGGCATGAGTCTGAAAATCAACAAACTCAATTCGCCAGTAAAACTCAGATCTCAATCCAATTAAAAAGCAAATTGAATTTTGTTGCAAATTACACCGAAGTCATTTCACACTGCCGAGTGGTTTTCGGTTGATTACACTTTGCGATAAAATAATTGTCACCGACTTTCATTCTTATGGTTTTATTGAAATATGATCGGAGGTACAATCACATAGTAATTTGAGTATGATCATTATAATACATTGTAATATGATCAATTAATATATATTGTGAGATTCACTCAGAACTAAACCATTGATTGAATGTACATTATTGATTTTATTGATGGAAATAACTGAGATATTGCATTTATTCAAATTTGATAATTGAGGCGTTGGATTCCAAACCAATCCTCATCCATGAAATCCCATTTTATGCGAATCAAGAAAAACTTGTAGAATCATATTGGAAAGAAGGAGCATTTGTGTTTTGATTACAAAAAATCAATAACAAAATTAACTTTGATTTAACAAATGGCCATCCTATCAATTTCCAATATTGATGAGCAGAGATGCAATTTAAATTTGGATGAGGGTCGTTCTGGAACATAAACTGTAATGAAGCTTGTTTTGGAACATGCATTGCTGGATGGAGACCTTTCTGGAACATACTGGGCAGTGAATGAGAGAACGATTTTGATCCAATTTTCGCCTTTTTTCGAATAAAATAAAAATTTTTCAATATTCCTGACTGAATGGATAATATTCCTCCAAAAATAGCAAAAGAAACTGACAGCTTACATTTAGCTCAGCTCAGAAACAATGCTCCTCTGTCCACTACCACAGTATCTAACTACTCTTGTTTTGATGCATGTAGGCCTATTGCTGCCAACAATAATATTTATTGTTAATTCCAGAGATCCTTATACTCTATACTACAGTCATAATTATCATCTAGGGATAGGAACTGGAACCGATTTGAAAGGTAGGTTGTCTTGTCAAACCGAAATCAAAGGATGAGGTACGCTATGGAACAATAATTGCTGATGAGCCTCCATTTTAGCATGGGATAAGGATCAGGTTGGAACTCATTTCCTTTGCAGGATAGAGACTCATTTGAAACGAAAAGTAGTGTGGATGAAGATTGGTTTGAGACAACAAGTGATTTTCAACCTCAATTTAGAATGGGATGAAACTTTTTCTGGAACATAAGAATTTATTGTTTCGTTGTATGCAGGGCTGCCATCTTTATAAGCTGACATCGTCCATTTAGTGGATGAGGAACGGTTTGGAATCTAACGCCTCAATTATTATTAAACAAAAATCCAAATTGAAGCTGTAAATTTTTGAATAGTAGCGCTCATCGAATTTCCATATGGCTGTTTACCCTGTTTTCAATATTTGCAATAGTAAATTTTTCGGGGTGATTTACAGCATTTAATTGGATTTTCGTTCGATAAAAATGTATTATTACTCTTGTGTAGAACAATTTCTCCCTTTTCCTTTTATTTCATTCCTTTCCAATAAATTTTTGTTATTTTCCCTTCTTTTTATTCATTTTCTGAAAATCTCTAAAATATGTTGTATATTTCTTGTTTTGCAATTTGTATTGGTTCTCTTTCATCGTATACTTTAAATCTTTGAAAAGTAATATTTATTTTGTTCCAAGCTTATTTGTCTTTTGTAACTCGATTTTTGCTGTAACTGGGCATCCACCGAAAAATCTTCTGGTTTGGCAGGACCCTCAATTTTTTGTATTGTGAATAAAAAATTTGATTTTTTTTTAATAATAAATTATTGATTTTATTCTTGATGGATTGTGAGTCTATGGAGGGAATCACACTATATACTTGGAATATTTTGTAACTGCTCAATGATTTGTTATAACTGATGATGATTCAACGATTCATTGAAATCTGTGTTGAATTTCACAAATAAACAATGATTTCAGGATGTTCAATTTTTCCTATCTAGCCAGTATTTCAATGAAGGTTTCATTTATTTCAAATACTTTCAGAGCTTAGAATTCTTCAATATCACAGTTGATTCCTCCCAGAACTTTTATCGTGTGCTGTTGATTGAATTCTCTTGAATTTCACTCCTCTTCAAGAATATATCATAAATTATACTGTAGATTTATGATGAATGAACTCTCTTAGCTATGATTTGCTTGATAATATAATCGGAATAGTATATATTATGATAAATTTATATATATATATAAAAGTGAAATGGCACTCACTGACTGACTGACTGACTGACTGACTGACTCACTCACTCACTCACTCGCAGAACTAAAAATCTACCGGACCAAAAACGTTCAAATTTGGTAGGTATGTTCAGTTGGCCCTTTAAAGGCGCACTAAGAAATCTTTTGGCAATATTTCAACTCTAAGGGTTGTTTTTAAGGGTTTAAAGTTCGTCTTTTAGCATGTATATTCTTCTTCTCCCAATCTCTTAATTATAATTGAAATTTCCATATCATATGTTACTATAGAACTATAATCTAGATAGAGTACCTCTTCGGAACAGTTGTTAACTGGTAACTAAATTAATAATTTTTTCAGGTTGGCATTAAGTTGAGTTGACTTTGTTAGGTTGGCACCAAGTTGAAGATTCAAATGCATTTATCGCGGAAAAATTGATTGGGCACTGCTACTTCAATCCTGGGAATATTAAATTACTAGCCGTCAGGCTCGCTTCGCTCGCCATATCCGTTTAGCCAGACGTTTAGTCTGGACCCCCGACTGGATTGTCCTAACATATGATAAAAATGCTCAAATGAAAAATGCAGGCGAGCGAAGCTAGCCTGCTGATCTCATTCTTGGACGATCCAGTCGGGGGTCCAGGGGGCGGAGCCCCCTGGCTAGACTGATATGGCCGAGATTTCAACCTCAATTCTTATTAATTAATTATTATCCTATCCATTAATTATGAATCATAGATTTATAAAAGTTTTTTTTCTTTTTGTAGTTGAGAAGTTGATATTGTGGTAGTTATTAATATATTGAATAAAAGTATCAAGAAATTGTCAAATCTACAGATTTATTGATAGTTAGAAAAACCAATTTCGGTTGTTACACCATTGTACATTGTTACATCGTTTATACAGCTGTGCTTCTAGAATTAAGTTTGTTTTTCGGTTCTTTTTCAAAATTATCTCTTTAATATATGAATCTTCTCTATTCAAGTGATTATAATGTGAAATATCTGTTCTATTTTTTGTTTTGAAGCATCTAAATTTGAAAATTTACTTTGTGACTGAACATATTAGTGGTCTGAAGATTTTGCGAAGTGAAGAGCTACAAGACTTGACCTATTTCGGACTATGTTTAACCATATCTAAATTGGGGAGAGGAATAGCACAAGGTTACCTTATTTTTCCTCTCCCTATCATTTATATTATGATGTATACTTATTATATCAATCAATCAATAAAGAATTGTCAATCTCTGATATACAGAGTTTGAACAGTTTATCAGAGATTGACAATGGTGTAACAACCGAAACCGGTCTTTCTAAGTATCAATAAATCTGTTGTTTTTGACAATTTCTAGTCTTTCTATTTAATTTAATCTATTTAATTATTGATGTTGCAGAGTCTAACAACAACAAATCATCTATGATCAATTCCTATTTAGTAAATCTGATCAACTACCAAATTGATCAATATTGAACTGGAAATGCATAATGTTACTATGTTACTATGATAAGCATCAATATTCGTGATAGTAACGCGTGAATGGTTCAGTGCAGTATGTATTAACAGCCATTAAAACAGGTCGTAACTTCACACACACTGCAACCAAGTACATCATAATCAATATTAAGAGCCCTCTAATCAAGAGCTCCTACCGTGAGCGTGGAACATAGAGCATAGAGCAGTGTAAACAGTCGAAACAAGCTGTAAGAGCAATTGTGTTAATATCGCAACTCACCTAGAATCTAATCTTATCTAATTGAGTCTCATCTGAACTATACTAGTAGTTCTGTGAATAGTAGACCTCACGCAGTATTCTCATCCACAAGTACCAGATGTCAACTGTTTTAAATGTTAAAAAACTCAGTTCACGTTTGAATTTGTATTCCATATGATATAGGCTAATTCATCCAGTTACGTGATGATCTTTCTATCCGATGAAAATTAATTTTTCAGAATCAAAAATATTATAATTACTCCAGCATTATTTAGTTCATTTGTTTATTTTTATTTACCTATTAGATTATTTTTTCGAATGTGAGAATATTGATACTGATGGGCACGCATAATAATCCCATGACTGCAAAACAAAATATTGAAACCAAAGACCTTAAAGCTGCGATTAGACCAAATTTATTTGAAAAGAAGTTAATAACTCAATCCTTTTAGATCATATTACATTGAACATAACTTTTCATACACATGATGAACATATGTGTTTGTCAACTTCCGTTCAATCTAATAGGATTAAGCTATAACCATTTTGTTAATAACTTTGGTGTAAACCCAGCTTAAAGATGCATTACCTCTTTAATGTCTTTGATTGAAACTATAGACCTTATACAAATACAGTAATAGACTGGCTTCTCCACACATCTGTGTAATCACTTGTCAGCTGATTTATGATGAATAATTATTCTATAGTCTGATTTTTACGGTAATATTGGCGTATGAAGGAGGCTTCTTTTTCCTTTTATATTATCCTTGAAATGCAAAATTTCCAAAAACCTTGTATATACGTCGACGCGCAATTTAAAAAGGAACATACCTGTCAAATTTCATTAGAATCTATTACGGCTTTTCGCCGGGCAACATATATACATATAAACATTTAAACATTAAGAGAAATACCAAACCGTCGACTTGAATCTTAGACCTCACTTCGATTGGTCAATTAATTATAATAAAGAAATAATTAGCGTACGGGATTGGAAATTCTCGAATGACGACATTGACGACGCATCATCACGGCTGAAACTACTGATTTGATTAACTTGGTAATTTTGCATATAGATTCTTCATTTACCTAAGATAGTAATAGGCATATTTTAGGATCTCCATGTTACTTTCTTTGCCCTATTACCATAGGTAAGGAAGGTATTGCTTTCCAAAAAAATTAAGGTACCCTAATTTCAAGTTTTCTATACGTTTCAAGGTCCCCTGAGTCCAAAAACATGATTTTTGGGTGTTGGTCTGTGTGTGTGTGTGTGTGTGTGTGTGTGTGTGTGTGTGTGTGTGTGTGTGTGTGTATGTGTGTATGTCTGTGAACACGATAACTCCATTCCTAATCAACCGATTGACTTGAAATTTTAAACTTAAGGTCCTTATACCATGAGGATCTGACAATAAGAAATTCAATAAAATAGAATTCGAAATGGCGGAAAAAATGGCGGATAATTACTAAAAAACCAGGTTTTTCTCGGTTTTCTCGAAAACGGCTTCAACGATTTTCTTCAAATTCATACCATGGATAGCTATTTATAAGCTTTATCAACTGACATGAGTCTCATCTCTGGGAAAATTGCAGGAGCTCCGTAATATTCTTGTGAAAAATGGCGGATAATCACTAAAAAACCATGTTATTCACGGTTTTCTCGAAAATGGCTCTAACGATTTTCTTCAAATTCATACCATGGATAGCTATTTATAAGCCCTATCAACTGACATGAGTTTCATTTCTGGGAAAATTGCAGGAGCTCCGTAATATTCTTGAGAAAGATGGCGGATAATTACTAAAAAAACCAAGTTTTCCACGATTTTCTCAAAATAACTTGACCGGTTTTTCAAATTCATACTCTTTATAGTTATTTATCAGCTCTATCAACTGGCATGAGTCTCCTTATTGGAAAACTAATGGGGGGTCCACCCCATCCTTGAGAAATGGACTTTGTAACCTTCTTCTCGTGCATAAAATAGGTAGGTAGCGCAGTTCATAAAAAGAACACATAGTCGAGATATTTCATATGTAGAACAGCTGTTTTGACGACTTTAAAAAAATGACGACTAAAAAAATCATCGAATTTCACAATTTACAAAAAGGAAAAAGTACTCTGAGAACAATTATATATACACATATACAAAAGTCTGATCGTAGTTTCAAATATGAGCAAGGAAAGTTGTGTGAGTGTATCACACCAGATTTTTTCAGTTTGTCAATTTTTTTAAACCCCTGAGGAACACTGGTTACGTACTAGTATCTAATAATAGTACAAACAAGTTTAGTTCACTTTTATTCTCATTTCAGGGATCTAGAATAAACACTTACCTGGGCTTGAGTTCGGTAGATCTTTATCTTTATCTCAAGTTCGCCACTAACTGCAATTTCAATTTCAATTTTAATTTATTGGAAAAAAGATACATTTTGTGAATGTAGTGAATCAGTGTGGATGCGACAGGCACACTGCCCAAGACAGAACAAGTGTGTTGAACATGCGTGTGAACACACGCATGCTTGTTGTGTAATCAGTGAGAGGTTTTAAACAAAACACATCTGTTTGACCGCAGCTTCTTATCCTATCATATTGAGAGAGCAATTTCTGTATTTAAATATCTGGCTATTTTTATATCTGGTTATTTTTATATCTGGCTATTTTTACATCTGGTTATTTATGTTTAACGGATCTCGAAAACGGCTCTAACGATTTTCACGGAATTTGTAACATAGTAGGTTTATGATATAAAGATTCGATTGCACTAGGTCTCATCCTTGGGAAAACTAGCTGAACGACTTTAAAAGGATAATTCATCCTTGGCTGAAACAGCTGTGTATAGTAGAAAAGTCAGTGAGCGAGTAAGTGAAAAATCAAAATATCGCATCCCCGAAATTCATAAGATGACGTATAGCCAGCTGTGAAATATAAACATTATCATTTTAGAGAATTAATTGTGTTCTGTTCATCAATAAATAAAAATAACGAGCGAAGCTCGGTGTCCCGATATTATAAAATGAATCAAACAATATCAATAGAACACTGGATATAATATGCAGGATACAAAAAATATTTAATTCCATTCAGAACATTGATCAATCACTGTAAGGTGTATTCAAAACAAAAGGATTGTTATTAAGCCACCCATGAGGTTCTCCTCAAGAATCAAAGAATTGAATCAAAGACTGTATTGTAATCTGGAGCGAGACTATTATGGCTGAATTGGATGAAAACGATAGTCTTTACCTTTATTATCTTCTCAAAAACACAGATATTATTGTTGAGCCTCGGAAGCTATATGATTCTATTCTAACAATTGATTCGAAGACTATATCCCAACTTTGGAGACTGTAACTGAATAAATTGGTATGAGTCTCGAGAGGAATATGATAAAGCCATTCATGAGGCTTTTGAGATGGTGTAAAGGCAAGAAAATAATGACTGTTGCTCAATTTCACGTATAGTTTAGAAGAGCCGCGAGCAAAAACACCTGGCCAAACAGATTAGCCGAGCACTGAACTTGTTTTCCGGCCAACTTCGACTTCAACTCCAGTGTCTAGTTCTTCAAAAGTTCCCAAAACTGTTTCAAACCGGAAAGTTTGGTAGGAAATATGCCGCGCCGGGAAAGTTGTGGAATGGGTCCAGGAATTTTAGAAGGAGATTGAGTGAGTAGGTTTGGGTGAATAGGAGGAGGAGGTTGAATAGTGGGTGGAGGAGGGGTGGTTGGAGGGAACGATAGCGGAGGAAATAAAAGAAGCTGGACTGAGAAAGAGGAGACGAGTAAAGAAGAAATAGACGGATAGAAGGAACAAAGATCAGGGAGAACATCAAAATTTGGGAAGCTCCACGATTGGAGAACTGAAATGATTTAAATATTCAATGTAGATTATAGATTAATTATTTAATATTATAACGGCAACATCATATTAAGGGTTTTTCAAGCGCCAATACGATTAGTCAATCGGAGAGCCTCCTGCCCTGCCGACTCTTTAAATGCCGTCTGTAAACGTCTGAAAATACGCTTAATATGGTCTGGCCCTCAATATTATCAATATTGTTGACTATCCTGATCTTTAAGGGGCTATTTGGGTGTTGGAAACATATTATTAGACAGAGGGAGGGGGATACGATGAGAGGGAATAAATGGGAAGGTTGATGAAGAAAACAAGAGTAAACAGTTGAAGTAAGGTATGATGTATTTCAGATGAGAATATAATTACATTTTTAATATGTGAATATTTCCTATTTGAGTTATAATAATGTCAAATATTATATGTTTCTATGTTTCGATTTGAAGCATCTTAATTTGAGAATCTACTTTGTGAAAGTACTTGAGGACTGCAAATTTTGTAATTTTTTTGAAATTATAATTATATTTTTAATATGTGAATATTTCCTATTTCAATTATAATAATGTGAAATATTTCTACTATGTTTAGTTTTGAGGCATCTTGATTTGAAAATCTACTTTGTGGAATTACTTGAGGACTGAAAATTTTGTGAATTGAAGAACTACAAGACTTAACCTATTTCGGGCTATGTGTTATCTAAATTTGGGAGAGGAATAGCACAAGGTTACCTAATTTTTCCTAGCCCTATCATTTTGATAATTTAATAATTAAAAAATAATAATGAATGGATGAATGAATAACAAAACAAGGGATAAAAGGAAATTATAAATAGAACATGAACAAGAGATACATGAATAGAATAGAAACGCTGTCTTTATCTTGACCTAGGAGGGCGGAGTTAGAGCGCAGTCAGCTTGTATTAAGTGGATAGGTGCGTACAGATATACGCGCCGCGAACATGAGCAATTCACTTTTAATCAGCTGACTATATCTGTATTTTTACAGAAACCGTAAGATACAGATATAAAAAGCTTAGCATCAGCTGATTGAAAGTGAATTGCCCATGTTCGCTGCGCGTATATCTGTACGCACCTTAACATATTCATTATATCACATCTACATTCCATACTCTTCCCTGAGTGCAGCTGACATCCCAACCTATACCATGAGCTATCTTTCCTCTTTGCCTGTACACTGCTAATAATGTGTAGAAATTATAACAAGGATGATGATAATTATTATTCTATTCAAAATTATTCATGTTTTTGCAAAAAAAAAACATTATTTGGCAATCTTGCTTGATTATTGTTTCAATAAACATCAATATTTATTAATAAATGATAGTGAATTGTAATTTTTATCAAGAGAAAAGTACAAAATAATGCCTAATTTGTGAAAAAGTGAAAGATGAAGTGAATATACAAAACCAGCATAATTAGAAAAACGTGAAATGAAAGAAACACGGTGGTTGGGTGAACCAAACAAACATGGCTGTGCCAACAAGGAAAACTTCATTTTTAAAAACGAGTTAATGGTTTTTGAGGGATTATATTACTATGTTTTTTACTTTCCTTGCTCTATTACCATAGGTAAGGAAGGTATTGCTTTCCGAAAAAAAATTAAGTACCCCAATTTCTAAATTTCCATACGTTTCAAGGTCCCCTGAGTCCAAAAAAGTGGTTTTTAGGTATTGGTCTGTATGTGTGTGTGTATAGCTGCGTACACATATTCGCGCTTCCGACCCGCACCGAGCACGCTCCTCCCTCGTACCGCCCTCGTACCACCATCGAACCACAGTCGCTCCTCCCATCATGAACGTTACGGAAGATGCTAGATCTTCTCGCGTTCCCCGGTCGAACCACTCTTGGACCCCGGTCGATCATCGATCGCTCTGCTGGAGTGACGTTCGGTTACGGAGCAGAGCGAAAGTCTGTACGCACCTTATGAGTGTATGTGCGTCTGTGTACACGATATCTCATCTCCCAATTAACGGAATGACTTGAAATTTGGAACTTAAGGTCCTTACGATATAAGTATCCGACACGAACAATTTCGATCTGATTCAATCCAAAATGGCGGCTAAAATGGCGAAAATGTTGTCTAAAACAGGGTTTTTTGCTATTTTCTCGTAAACGGCTCCAACGATTTTGATCAAATTCATACCTGAAATAGTAATTGATAAGCTCTATCAACTGCTACAAGTTCCATATCTGTAAAAACTTCAGGAGCTCCACCCCATCTATGCAATGTTTGATTTTAGATTCTCAATTATCAGGCTTCAGATATAATTCAAACGAAAAATTCCAAATGGGAAAGATTGAGCATGAGAATCTCTACAATTGATGTCCAGTAACATTTTCACCTAAAATTTAAAATAAGCTCGAAATTCGAGAAAATGTTATTATTCCAATTGCAAACTGTTGGCAACTGTTGATTCTATTAAATCATTTACTATGAAGAGATAGCAGACCTCGTGTGTCTCCAGTGTTATAGTCCTGTCACCAGCTGGCTTGGATCTTTAAATAGTAGACTTGAGATGCGCGGGAACACTAGCGTCAGGTGATCAATTTTCATAACGGCAAGGAAAGTTGTGTGAGTGCGCCACACCAGATTTTTGATCATTTAAACTAGGAATCGAAAAGATTTTTTCACAACCTAGTAGAGTTTTATGTCATGTAGGGTAAAGAGTCTCTATTCTAATGATATTAATGTTTTCTCTTGCAAAATTTTTTAGGTATCCAGCTTGATTATTACAAGGATTATAATATATTAATCAACTTTATCATTTTGAATGAAAAAGACTAAGAAATTGTCAAAATACCACTGATTTATTGATAATTAGAAAGACCGGTTTCGGTTATTACACCATTGTCTATCTCTGATCAGTTTATCAGTTTATCAGAGATTGACAATGGTGTAATAACCGAAACCGGTCTTTCTAATTATCAATAAATCAGTGGTTTTTTGACAATTTCTTAGTCTTTTTCATTCAATATGAATAATTACCACAATATCAACTTCTCAACTACACAAAAAGTGGAACTTTATCATTCGTTTTTCCTCTTGCAAAATTATTTGGAAATCTAGCTTGATTATTGAAAGGTTGATATTATAAATTATTCTAATAGGATTTTTGTGTTTCCTCGACAGATACATGGCGATCATGCACCCACTTCGCCCACGCATGGGTCGCCGGACCACTCTGTGCATAGCTGGCGCTATCTGGGTGGTGGGCACCATACTATCTCTGCCCATGCTCATATTCTTCACCACTGTTGTCCAGGACTTCCCCAACGGAGACAGTCGCGTCGTCTGCTACTCAGAGTGGCCTGATGGGGCCACCAACGAGAGCTATCAGGAGTATCTGTAAGTACATTCGTCACAGTTTTTTTTTTTTTCAAAATGATAGAATTTTATTATTATTTAATTTTCTAATTGATTGATTAATTTTTAAGATAATTTAGAACACGACAAGAAACGAGACTGAAGCTTTATATTACTATTGCAGTTCCGACTCTCCTATATGGAAGTGAGAATTGGATTCACACTCGAAGAATGGACAGTCGAATTCAAGCTGCAGAGAAATGAGGTTTCTAAAGTGTATATTTGGCTGCACTAGAGTTGATAGAATCAGAAATACTGATATAAGGCAGGTTTTATAGGTTGCTCCTCTGCATAAAAGAATAATACAAAATGGATGCAACTGGTGCAGTCATTTGGATAGAATGCCCCTTGTAGTCCAAAACTATAGACCTACAGGAAAGAGAGATGTAGGGAGGCCAAGAAAGAGATGGGTACCGGAACAGGTTAATCAATAAACCTGATCCCTGAAGTGAAGATGATGATGATGAGATAATTTACAATTATTTTTTCAAATATATGTTCACTATATTATTATACTTCTCACCAGGATATTCATTTTTTTGGTATAGCCTTGTTTCCATTCTGGAATTTGCAATATCACAACACAACGACCTGTGCTATAGTGCTATAGTGAGGCAGTAGTGCTATAGTGCTAAGTTATAATGGCAGTGGAGGAAGATAGCAGAACAATCTTCTCATTCACTATCTCCATCTCCATCTACGTTCCCCATCTTCACAAGTTCACAATATTCTTTGTTCCAATTTTATAAACTTCATTAATCCTACAGCTGTTACTATACCACGTTATGATAGTAGTGGAGAAAAGCGTTGCCGATCCTCTGTCTTGTCAATGCCTACTATAGAGGGTAGTTGATACAGATTTATTGATGTAATATTACATTTACATTATTATTACATTCTCTAATCACAACATCAAATTAATGATTGGGAGAGAATCAACAGGATAAACCCAAAACTGTTCCTCTCCCTAATTCTGATAGAAATAGTTCAAATGAGGTTATGAAAACACTTTTATAAAGATCACAAAAATTTACAGTCCAAATATACATTATACTAGAAAATTTGTATTTCGGTTGATCAGAAAGATGAAACAAATTATTATTACACTTGAAAATGCATTAATAAATTGAAAAATATTAAAAAGCTTGATAAATATGAAGCCAGAAAAATCACAAAAACATTCACTATCAGCATATTAACTGTTCTTTCTCGTTTAAAATAATCAATTATATTTTTCAAGCAAGAAATTATATTTTTCAATAATGTACTTCAATGATTAAGAAGTAGTTATTTGTATATCTAGAGTGAAAAGTACAACTTTTTCTCCCTGAGGGAAAAGTTTGAAGCCCGAGGCGAAGCCGAGGGCAACAATTTTCCTGAGGGAGAAAAAGTATTTTTCACTCGTGATGTACACAACATTTTTCCTCCATCTACATTTTTTCATAGAAACTGGAAATAAAATCATTTTAATAACTTACGTATTGGTGACAATGTTTCCTAACAATATAACCTAAAATCTAAAACTTTAAAACTGGCCGTCTGATTGGCACTGCCGATTGCGCTATCTATCGGCTAAAGTTGTAACAATTATATCAGCTGGGTGTTTACCAAAAATGGCTGACTCCAGATCACGCGGTTCAGATTTGAATTGCAGATCAAAAATATTTGTTGGCTGGTATTTTGAATAGAATAAGATATTTTAAAAATTGTATAAATTTTTATTGTCTACTAATATTAAGAATATAATATCATACAAACATATATTTCATGAGTTAATCAAATTTCTGGTTGTGGTATTGAATTCAGTTGACTCAATGACAGACACCTATTTATGCTTTCTCATCTGAGCTTAGACCTTCTAACCTATTATAATGTAAGTTTTTAAAATAGAGATGCTTCCCATGTTATTTAAATGGAGTCACTTTTACTCCCTAGGGAGTTTTTCTGTTTTTTACTACCGAGAGCGAAAAAGTGACACTTTAGTATTATGTTTCAGGGAGTAAAGTAAGTACTTTAGACAGTAGGTGGAGGAAAAATATTTTTTCTACTGTCTAAAGTACTTACTTTACTCCCTGAAACATAATACTAAAGTGTCACTTTTTCGCTCTAGGTAGTAAAAAACAGAAAAACTCCCTAGGGAGTAAAAGTGACTCCATTTAAATAACATGGGAAGCATCTCTATTTAAAAAACTTACATGGTAATAGGTTAGAAGGTCTAAGCTCAGATGAGAAAGCGTAATAGAGGTGTCTGTCATTGAGTCAACTGAATTCAATACCACAACCAGAAATTTGATCAACTCATGAAATATATGTTTGTATGATATTATATTCTTAATATTGGTAGACGATAAAAATTTATACAATTTTTAAAATATTTTATTCTATTCAAAATACCAGCCAACAAATATTTTTGATCTGCATTCTGCAATTCAAATCTGAACCGCGTGATCTGGAGTCAGCCATTTTTGGTAGCTCAGCTGATATGATTGTTACAACTTTGGCCGATAGATAGCGCAATCAGCAGTGCCTATCAGACGACCGGTTTTTAGGTTTTAGTTTTTAGGTTATGTTGTTAGGAAACATTGTCACCAATACGTAAGTTATTAGAATGATTTAATTTGCAGTTTCTATAAAAAAATGTAGATGGAGGAAAAATGTTGTGTACATCACGAGCGAAAAATACTTTTTCTCCCTCAGGAAAATTGTTGCCCTCGGCTTCGCCTCGGGCTTCAAACTTTTTCCCTCAGGGAGAAAAAGTCGTACTTTTCACTCTAGATATACAAATAACTATTGTTGATCAGTTATTAATTCTACATTGTTAAAAGATGATCAGGCAACAGAGCAAAGCGAGAAAGAGATAGCGCTATCTGTTTTGTTGGATGACAGACAAGGATAGTAATACCATTGCTAATCAAACACTGCCATTATAACGTGGACCTCACTATAGCTTGTTTATCGATTTTTACAAATTTTCGTCTCTTGTTTTCATTTCGACGCAAATTGCATGGAAGTGGGTGGAATGACAATGTGAATTATTATCCATTAATTGCAATAAAATTGAACGTTTCATTTATCTATTTATTCATTTATTTATTCGTGGACAGAATCACAAATCATATAAATATGATAAGGAAGGAACAACAGGCTTGGCCCAAATCTATTCCATTCCCAAAATTTTGAAATTTTAACACAAGTATGAAACTTGAGAAACGAATTTTGACTCACTGCATTATAATTCATTATTTTTAATGCTGGGGGTTATGCCCCTACCAGTTAATTATTATTTAACGAAAAACCCAGTTAAATGCTATGAATCACCTCGAAGACTTCTGCTACTGCAAATATTGGCATACAGCATTTAATTGGGGATTTTCTTCAATAATAATTATTCATTAATTGACCGAGCGAAGTGAGGTCTAAGATTCAAGTCGACGGTTTGGCATTTCTCTTAATGTTTAAATGTTTGGATGCTTATATGTTTATAAATGTTGCGCATTTACGGCAAAACGAGGTTATAGATTTTCATGAAATTTGACAGGTATGTTCCTTTTCAAATTGCGCGTCGACGTATATACAAGGTTTTTGGAAATTTTGCATTTCAAGGATAATATAAAAGGAAAAATCTGGTGTAGCGCACTCACACAACTTTCCTTGTCGTTATGCGAATTTTAACGTTAATGTTTTACGTTAATTCAAAAGATTTGAGCCAGCTGGTGACAGGGCAATAACGCTGGAGACACACATGAGTTCTGCTATCTCTTCATAGTGAATGATTTAATAGAATCAACAATAATTAGCAATTGAATAATTACATTTTCTCGATTTTAAAGCTTATTTTCAATTTTAGGTGGAAATGTTACTGACCATTAATTGTAGAGATTTTCATGCTCAATCTACTCCACTTGATTTTTTTTGTTTGAATTGTGTCTGAAGCCTGATAATTGGGAATCTAAAACCAAACTTTGCATAGATGGTGCAGTGCTCCTGAAATTCTTACAGATATGAGACTTATGAGAGTTGATAGAGCT
Source organism: Nilaparvata lugens (assembly GCF_014356525.2). Classification (NCBI taxonomy): domain Eukaryota; kingdom Metazoa; phylum Arthropoda; class Insecta; order Hemiptera; family Delphacidae; genus Nilaparvata; species Nilaparvata lugens. Next base: position 17,453,332 of record NC_052505.1, on the reverse strand, counting down.
TATCAATGACTTTTCTAGGTATGGATTTGATCAAAATCTTTGGAGCCGTTTTCGAGAAAATCGCGGAAAACCCTGTTTTTGACAACGTTTTCGCCATTTTAGCCGCCATCTTGAATTGCATTTGATCGAAAATGTTCGTGTCGGATCTTTATAGTGTAAGGACCTTAAGTTCCAAATTTCAAGTCATTCCGTTAATTGAGAGATGAGATATTGTGTACACAGACGCACATACACTCATACACACACACACACACACACACACACATACAGACCAATACCCAAAAACCACTTTTTTGGACTCAAAGGACCTTGAAACGTATAGATATTTGGAAATTTGGGTACCTTAATTTTTTTTTGGAAAGCAATACTTTCCTTACCTATGGTAATAGGGCAAGGAAAGTAAAAAGGAGCCTCCTTTTTCGTCAATATTAGAGTGAAAATCAGACTATAGAATTATTCATCATAAATCAGCTGTCGAGTTGACTATAAATTGCATGCAATTCAATATCTCAATGTAACTTAATAAATTTATTAAAAAAATTAGCAGCTGTGTAGTCTATAAATTGCATGCCTCATTGAATGCAATATTTTTATGTACTATTGAATAGGATGCAAAGAACTTATAACAGCTCGTCTGGGCGCCTAGATGTCTTCTGGTTTCTCGCGCTAAATTCCGGAAAGCGTTATATGATAATTAAATCTTCTGTAAGCATGATCTGATCAAATAAATAGTTAGTGTATCAGTGTGGATGTGCTTATGGTTTGGGACGTCGTTATAACTGCGCGAGGTCTACTGTTCACAGAACTACTAGTATAATACCAGTTCTGCCTGTCAGATATACTTGACTTTAAAGTAGTTATAATTATCAGTTATACCTAAGAAGCGGGGCTACAGAGATAAAGACAGGTAAAACTGATTACAATCTACAGATGGAAATAAATTGGAAAATGCATTTGATCAAACGCTATTATTCAAATGCTGATAAATAAATTCATGAATAAATATGATTAAACGAAAATACCAATTAAATGCTGTAAATAACCCTGAAGACTTCTGCTAATGCAAATTATATTGACAACAGGGTAAACAGCTGGAGGGTTTACAGCATTTAATTTTGATTTTCGTTTAATAATAATTATTGATTACAATCTGTTGATTTCTATGTATGGTTCTGATCACACATCTATAGTCAAATAGAATGACATTTATGGAAAATGATGGATGATCTATAATATATTTATGATAAGAAAGTATTTCGAAATCTCTCCCAAATACATTCTGTCACCTAGTCAGTTCGATCTCCAATACCTATTTCCGCGCCAAATCCACAACCAAGCTTGACATTCGAATTTGCACACATGTCATCTATGTGCAGCTGATATAGAAGGCGGTGAAGTGACTGCTCTGATCGCGTACAACTTGTGAGGCGGCCAAGGGAGCCTCACACTGTCACACTCCAAGGGGGCCTTCACACTGTCACACTTCAAGGGAGCCTTCACACTGTCACACTCGATTCGGCCGCTTGACGATGAAAAATGAGAATCAAGTCAACTGTACACAACTGAATTCCTTCCTCTTATCACTTGCCACCTACCTTCCGCAGGTGAGAGAGAGTAGCGGTGAGGAAGGAGAGGGAAAAGAAGAAGAAGAAGAAGTGGAGGAAAATGAGGGGGGTGAAGAAGGATATGGAGAAGGAGGAGAGAAAGGAGAAGAAGAAGAAGAAGAAGAAGAAGTAGGAGAAGATGAGGAAGGAGAAGGGAAGAAAGGAGAAAAAGAAAAATAAAAGAGAAGAAGAAGAAGAAGAAGAAGAAGAAGAAGAAGAAGAAAAGAAGAAGAAGAAGAAGAAGAAGAAGAAGAAGAGGAAAGAAAGGAGAAGAAGAAAAATAAAGAGAAGAAGAAGAAGAAGAAGAAGGAAAAGAAGAAGAAGAAGAAGAAGAAGAAGAAGAAGAAGAAGAAGAAGAAGAATAGAAAAAGAATAACAAGGATTGATTAGATTAGAAACAGGAAGAAGGAGAGATCGAAGAAAATGAATTGGAAGAGAGAAAAGGAGAGATGAAATAAAAGGAAGAAGAAAAACTATTAAGAAAAAGAAGTATTCGATGGAGGAGAATGATAATTAGAAGTCTTTAAATCATAATCGAAATTGGGAGGATATCAATTATTTTTTCAAATTTCAGCATATCCCAGACCAGTGGTCGCCAAACAGTCGATCGCGAGCTGCAAAAGAATGTAGTCCAGTTTGAATATATACACTTTCCCAGTCTGAAGAAAATTAATGACGAGAAAATTCCTCCACAGCACCGCAGCAATAACTAGTAGTTCTGTGAACAGTAGACCTCACGCAGTATTCTCATCTACAAGTACCTGATGAAACTATACACCTTATGGAAATACAGCAATAGACTGGCTTCTCCACACATCTGTTTAATCACTTGTCAGCTGATTTATGATGAATAATATTCTATAGTATGATTTTTACTCTAATATTGGCGTATGAAGGAGGCTCCTTCTTCCTTTCATATTATCCTTGAATTGCAAAATTTCCAAAAACCTTGTACATACGTCGACGCGCAATTAAAAAAGGAACATACCTGTCAAATTTCATGAAAAACTATTATCGCGTTTCGCCGTAAATGCGCAACATATAAACATTAAGAGAAATGCCAAACCGTCAACTTGAATCTTAGACCTTACTTCGCTCGGTCAACCAAGAATACGTTACAATTCTTTCAGACTTGAGACAACAGTTTGATCAACGATTTCAAGATTTTAAAAGCATATCAAATATGGTAAAAAAAGTAAATTCGTATGGCTTTTGTTGGTGGGGAGGTCCCACCACCTGAATATATAATTTATGCCGTCAATGAGCCTCACGACTGTCATACTTCAGCCGTGACCGACAGTTTAACGTGCCCATCCGATAACATGGGAGTGATCTGGTTAAAAAACTTTTGGTAATGAGAGGGTTCGACCCCGGGATCTCTATGCTGCTACGCAAGCACTCTATCCACTAGACCACGGATCACTCCAAATCAAATATCAAATATGGTAAAATTCATCAACTCTCTTTTGTAGAGATCTGAGCAGAAGATTTTGCAGCTTGTGTTGTAGAACATTTTGGTGGAGATCAGGCTTCAGTTGAAATGGAATTTGTGGATTCTAAAAATGATCTGTCTCTCAGATCACTTTCCAACACTGGAAATATTTGGCCTCAATTCCCCAAAGAAAAATATCCGAATATTATTCAAGATTCATTGAAGTTTAAAGCTATGTTCAGCTCTACCTACTTGTGTGAAGCATCTTTTTCAAGTATGAAATTCTCGAGAAATCTATATAGTAACAGACTGACTGATGAACAATTGGGCAACTGCATCAGAATGGCGGCTACAACGTACACTCCAAACATCAAGAAAATACTTGATGACCAAAAAGAGTTCCACTGCTTTCATTGAAATATACATTTCAACTTTTGTTATACTTTTTGCTATGAGATAAGTAGATTTCAACACTAGAAATGTATCTTTTCCTACAGTTACCTTGAAAAGTGACCATTCGTACACTGATTACAGAACGCAAAGAATCACTTTTCCGCTCTAGTGTGCAAAGTATTACTTTGCGTACTCCAAATTTGCAGCATGACAACGCAAAATATTTAGTAGGTTATATGGAGCACCAGTGCTGGAAAATAAAAATTAAGTTGGTAACAATGTCTGTGGTTAGATAAGAATCATCAATGGCTATATGGCTACATATTTATGATAAAATCCCAATCTAGAAATCCAAAACAATAATAATGTTTATCTTAATCATAATTAAATAATAACTTCTCATCATTTAATAATAAATAATGTTTCTTTTCTATTGACAGTAATAATTATTTCAACTCCAAGCAATGAGAATGTAGCAAACACACATTATGAAATTCGAGTTTTCAGGTAAAATAATTACCGTTCGAAGTCCATGTCAATAAAATTAATAAAATAACATTCGAATATACTACAATATAGTTATTTGTGCAACTAGTGCGCAAATTGACAGTTTGCTGCACCGAAAGGGCGGAATGGCTTCTTGAGTGCAGCAGAGGAGCTTTGCGCACGTATTTCACATTACATTTTTCCTACAGTTACCATTGAATATGAAAAGTGGGTAATTATGGATGAAATGATGGCTGAAATCCATCAAATGTTTGAGTGTGTGATGCTGTTATTAATAACAACCTTAATTCATTTAAAAATTAATAATCCGATTGAAGTTGAAAATTTTCAGCCAAAGTTCTCATTTTTATTCATTCAAGAATCAGAAAAATACATATAAAACAAAAATTGAAGAAAATTGAAGAGATTGAAAAATGGGAGTGCTCCAGGTTTGGATGGGATTTCCTATGAATTTTTCAAATATTTGGCACCTGAAGGAAAACACCTGTTAGTAAGCCTGTTCAACTTGATCATGGAGACTGGGAAAATTCCTTTGAATTGGGCAAAGCTGAAAATATTCCTATTGCATAAGAAAGGCTGTAAAAAAGATCCTAGGAATTTCCGAGGCTTATCTATTGCGAATTGTATTCTAAAAGTTTTTACTGGAATATTAACAGATAGATTAGCAATTTGGGCAGATCAGAGTGGGATCATGGTGGAAAGTCAATCGGGATTTCGGAAAAATAGGTCATGCTTAGATAATATATTCGTTCTAGATTCAGTAGTCAAATATTTTATGGAAGTAAAAAAGAGAAGATGTATGCAATTTTTATTGATTATGAGTCTGCGTTCGATTCTATCCCGCATAACAGGCTATTTCAGAAAATGAGAGAACTCGGATTAAGTAGGAGAGTAGTTAGCGTTTTTCAATATATGTACTCGAACTTCTCACTGGTAATCGAGAACAGGTTGCATGGTTTACAATCCGAACCTATCCCACTGACAAGAGGCGTTTTGCAGGGTGACCCGGCCAGCCCACTTCTCTTCTCTCTGTACACATCGGCAATAGAAACTTACTTTAGAGATAAAGGAATGCATGGATTACACATTGATAGAGACAACGATGTACTAATGTTACAATATGCAGACGACATAGTCATCTTGGCGGATAGCATTTCTGATGTGAGAAATAAGCTCAAATGTCTTTATCAGTACAGCTTAGAAATAGGACTCAAGGTCAATGCAGCTAAGACCAAAGTTTTGCCATTCCATAAGGGTCGATTGAGCAATAGCCATAGAGATTTCGTGATTGGTGAGGAAAAAATAGAAATTTGTAAAAACTATAATTATTTAGGAGTAATATTCCAATCCTCAGGTAAATATACAGAGATGTGCAAACGCTCAATTAATAGAGGTAAAATGAATCAATATTGGCTGTCAACATTTTATCCAAGGTGAGGTCTGAGAAATGGGAGGGGAAAATGAATTATTAGATATGGTTATCATACCATCGAGTTTGTACGGGTGTGAAGTGTGGGGTTTCGGTTGTGAGCAAGCTGTGGAAGCTGTTCAGTTGTTCTTTTTGAAGCGCTTGCTCTTGCTGGTACGTACGACGCCGAGTTGGTGTGTTAGATTGGAGGCGAATAGACCAAGGCTCAAATTTCATATCCTCAAAAGATGTCTATCTTGGCTGATAAGAATTGCGAACATGCCAGAGTCCAGATACCCTTTCATTTGTTATCGCCTACTGTGAAAACCAACTTCAGTTCTAATTGGTTATCTATTGTTCAGAGAGAGATGGATTTGTTGGAGTTTCAAAATTTAAGGAACGATATTGAATTTGATGCTATTGAACTATATAATAGTAGAGAGAGAATTCTTGAAAGATATGTAATGAAAATAATGGATGAGGATAGATACTTGGCTCAGAATTCGCAAAGTTCTCCTTTTTATAAATTGTTTAATCCCGAATATCAACTAGGAGAACAGCTAACGTATGATCTGCCAATTAAAATGATTCGTTGTATGACACAGTACAGAGTATCAAACACGAGTACATTCTTACACATAAACGGTCAGAGATATCAGCTTGACGGAGAGAAAATTTGCCCTGCCTGTGATTTAGATTTCGAATCGTTAATACATTTTCTATTGATCTGTCCGGAATATGAAAATATTAGATTGCAGTATATTTTACCTTATGTAAATAATGTAGTTCAAAATGTAGACAAATTGATGGTACTGTTATCTAACTTTAATGATGAGAAAATCAAACAGGTATATCGGTATACTGTGAAAGCACTTATCAAGAGAGAAAATATGGTGTCGACCACCGATAGATAAGCATGATAATTACGATAGTTATCAGTCACTGCCAGCCTTAAGATATTATAGGTTAGATGTATAGAGGTATTCATGTTTTCAATCTTTGTTATTAGTCATTCTTACTTTTCTGTACTTGGTTGGTGGCATTATGATTGGTTTATCATGCTATAATATTGATGTAAAAAAAATATTTATATATACAAAAATTATCTATATTCATGTGTAAATGACTCAACTCATTTGTATGGCAATAATTGTCGAAACAAATAAAATGATTTATTATTATTATTATTATAAAACAAAAATTCGCATTCAAAATACACGCCAACAGCTGGTTTGGATGACTGCAAAATGGCTGAACCGACAAGCGTGCGACCTAGCGGGAAGAATCGTACCCAACTTCGTTCTTTCATCCAGCTAAAAACAGTATTCAGATATTCAGAATTATGATTAACTAGAATTACCAAAAAATACTATAAGTAAACTGAAAAATATTTATAAAATAACATAGACAACAGAAAATATTTTATTGTAGTATATTCTAATGTTATTTTATAAATTTTATTGACATGGATCTCGAACGTTGATTATTTAACCTGAAAATTCGAATTTCAAAATGTGTGTTTGCTACATATCTCATTGCTTGGAGTTGAAATAATTATTACTATCAATAGAAAATGAACATTATTTATTATTGAATGATTAGAAGTTATTATTTAATTATGATTTAGATAAACATTATTCTTGTTTTGGATTTCTAGATTGGGATTTTATCATAAATGTAGGGTAGCCATTGAAATGATTCTCATCTAAATCTAACCACAGTCATTGTTACCAACTCAATTTTTGTTTTCGTGCACTAATCCTCCATATAACCCACCAACAATTTTGTGTTGCCATGTTGCAAATCTGGAGTGCAGAAAAATTTTTCCCGCACTAGAGCTGAAAAGTGATTCTTTGCATTCTGTAATCAGTGCAGGAATGGCCACTTTTCAAGGTAACTGTAGGAAATAGTTATTTGTGCAACTAGTGTGCAAAGTGACAGTTTGCTGCACCGAAAGATAAGTTTACGCCCGAGCCATAGGCGAGGGCGGAATGGCTTCTTGAGTGCAGCAGAGGAACTTTGCGCACGTATTTCACATTAAATTTTTCCTACAGTTACCATTGAATATGAAAAGTGGGTAATTATGGATAAAATGATGGCTGAAATCCATCAAATGTTTGTGTGTGATGCTGTTATTAATAACAACCTTAATTCATTTAAAAATTAATAATCCAATTGAAATTGAAAATTCTCAGCCAAAGTTATCATTTTTATTCATTCAAGAATCAGAAAAAACACAGATAGAACAAAAAATTTGCATTCAAAATACACGCCAACAGCTCATTGGGATGGCTGAACTGACAAGCGCGCTACCTAATGAGAAGAATCGTACCTATATAACTTTGTTTCATTCAGCTAAAAACAGTATTCAGATATTTAGACTTATGATTAACTAGAATTACCGAAAATAACATAGACAACAGAAAATATTTTTTCCTACAGTTACCTTGAAAAGTGGCCATTCCTGCACTGATTACAGAATGCAAAGAATCACTTTTCCCTGCTCTAGTGCGGGAAAAAAATCCATGTCAATAAAATTAATAAAATAACATCAGAATATACCACAATAGAATATTTTCTGTTGTCTATGTTATTTTATAAATATTTTTCAACTTCAATTGGATTATTAATTTTTAAATGAATTAAGGTTGTTATTAATAACAGCATCACACACACAAACATTTGATGGATTTCAGCCATCATTTTACCCATAATCAACCACTTCTCATATTCAATGGTAACTGTAGGAAAAATTTAATTTGAAATACGTGCGCAAAGTTCCTCTGCTGCACTCAAGAAGCCATTCCACCCTCGCCTATGGCTCGTGCGTAAACGTTTTGTTCGGTGCAGCAAACTGTCACTTTGCGCACTAGTTGCACAAATAGCTATTATAGGCAATAGAAGTGAGAAAATTTAATTTCGCGTACCATACTTTCTTCAGTCTAATATTCGTTGGTAGCTCACTAGAAGATTTATAGATGCTATTCTAGCTCACAGGCTCATAAGTTTGGCGATCATTGTCCTAGAACATAGAGTTGTAGAAATAGAGACGATACTCATAAGATGCAGGCTGTTAGGGGGTTGTTAATACTACTCCTCATGAAGATAAAGAGAGTTACAGATGAAGTGAGTGAACGTTTTTTTTTTGCGAACTATGTTCAGCCACAGAGAAGAGAAGCACTACTACTGGTATGCTTATTCCCTGGTTCAGCCCTTAGACCAGTTATAGATTAGACACGGCCCATTGTATGTATATTCATACTGAAAGTCGATGAAGCCAACATCTAACTGCCGAATCCGCCCACCTTGACGTCACAAAAGTTTTTTGTGCTTCCTTTTCTAGCTCCGCAACGATGCCAAATCTATTTTTGACAGTGCAGAAATATAATTAATTAAGGCAGAGAATCGACAACGTTATTCTCCTATCTTTATTCACTGTCATTATAACGTGGACCTCACTATAGCACTTCTCATGGGAATTGTGTGAGATGACATATATCATGAGTGCAGAAAGAAAAAACGAAAGAAGTCCTCTGAGGGAAATGCAAATATCTTTGGAGGTTATGTCGATAAAGGGGGGTGATGAGGAGATAGTTTGGTCGCTACGTGAAAGTATACATGTCCCCTGAGACATGTTACAAACTTTATTCTTCTACTTCTCCTACTTCTTCTCCTTCTTCTTCTTCTTCTTCTTCTCCTCCTTCTTATTCTTCTTCTTCTTCTCCTCCTTCTTTTTTATCTTCTGTTCTTCTTCTTCTTTTCCACCAATCTTTTTCTTTGTTATTCTTCTTTTTGGCCGTTCTTTTTCTTCTCCCACTTCTTTTTCATCTTTTTCTCTGTTCTTATTCTTTTTCGTCGTTCTTTTTCCTTTTCCTCTAATTTTTCTTCTTCTTCTCCTTCTTCTTCGTTCTTCTTTCTCTTCTTTTTCTTCTTCTTCTTCTTCTTCTTCTTCTTTTTCTTTGTTCTTCTTCTTTTTTGCCGTTCTTTTTCTTCTTCTCCTTTTTCTTTTTCTTTGTTCTTCTTTTTATTTTTATTTTTTTCTTTTTCTTCTTTTTCTTCTTCTTCTTCTTCTTCTTCTTCTCTTTTCTTCTGTTCTTCTTCTTCTTTTCCTCCGTTCTTCTTCTTTTTCTTTGTTCTTCTTCTTTTTCGCTGTTCTTTTTCTTCTTCTTCTTTTCCTCCATTCTTTTTCTTTTTCTTTGTTCTTCTTCTTTTTCTTCTTTTTCTTATTTTTCTTGTTCTTCTTTTTCTTTTCCTTTTTCTTCTTCTTCTTCTTCTCTTTTCTTCTGTTCTTCTTTTTCTTTTCCTTTTTCTCTTCTTCTTCTTCTTCTTCTTTTCCCCGTTCTTCTTCTTTTTCTTTGTTCTTCTTCTTCTTTTCTCCTTTTCTTCCGTTCTTCTTCTTTTTCTTTGTTCTTCTTTTTCGCCGTTCTTTCTCTTCTTCCTCTTATTCTTCTCCTTCTTCTTCTTCTCCTCCTTTTTCTCCGTTCTCCTCCTTCTTTTTCATCGTTCTCCTCCTTCTTTTTCTCCGTTCTTCTTCTTCTTCTTCTTCTTCTTCTTCTTCTTCTTCCTCTTCTTCTTCTCATGTATTTCATCTCTTCCCCTCCTATTGCTTTCTCTTATCTATCCTTCTTCTTCTCCTTCTTCTGATTCTTCTTCATCTTTTCCTCCTTTATCTTCTCCTCCTCCCCCTGCAACTTATTTCAAGAAGAGCCGCCACGACGAGAAATATTTCTGAAGAAAGCTGATATAATAAGGTGCTGCTGCCTCGAAGCGAACATGGTAGGACATGTTTCAACCCCATTATAGTTTCATCTCATGCTTACTCTACAGTCTACATCAGATCTCTCTATGAACTATACGACGACATCTAACTATCTATTTATCAATACAGGTACATTTCTGTTACATCCCATCATAATGGTGTACTTGTACACATACTGTGTGTCACAGTAAATTTTACCACCACTTCATTTTGGATGAAAAAGACTGAGAAATTGTCAAAAACCACAGATTTATGTGACTTGCACAATCATTCCTTGTAAGGAATAACGGAAAACTAAAGAAGCCCTGTTATAATTCCTGATACTTAGAAAGAACGGTTTCGGTTATTACACCATTGTCAATCTCTGATAAACTAAAACTGAATACAAGAACAGCAGAATTTATACTAGTAGGCGAGTACTACTATTGGTCAAGGGCATGAACGCCAGCCATTGGCCCAGCTAGACAGTCTCCTCCCACTCAACAGTGTGACAAAATGGCGGCTTAAGCAACAGAATCGCCATGATAACAAAATTTACTTTCAGTACAAAATAAGAACCAAGAAAACAAGTGTGAAAGATAATAAAACAAATATGTAAGTGGAAAAAATATTGACTAATGTATGCTCACAATTTTATGATAAAACTAAATTCGTAGTTTTGTATGAATAGTATAATAGTTTATTAACTATAGTAGTTGTATAAATAGTTTATACTAGTATAAATTCTGCTGCTCTTGTATTTAGTTTTAGTTTATCAGAGATTGACAATGGTGTAATAACCGAAACCGGTCTTTCTAAGTATCAATTAATCTGAAGTTTTTGACAATTTCTTAGTCTTTTCCATCCAATATGAATAATTACCACAATATCAACTTCTCAACTACACAAAAAAAACAACTACTTAATTTGTTATTTTCCACTAGAATATAACAGAAAATATATTACATTAACCACTTAGAACTGTAAACTAATTATTAACTTTGAATATTATGATATATACCATCTCATGTCAACAAATCAGATTACTGTATTTTGATCGAGTCAATTAAAATTTCCAGATTTCTCGCGAGATACGGTAAGCTAATTGATTACACAGCTGATCTCCCACACAGGCACACGCATCTTCTGTTATCGACAGACGACAAAATGATCATCTGTTTTTCCAAGGATGGATAATTATTATCCTTTTTATGTTCTCCAGCGAGTTTTCCCAGGGATGAAAGCTAGTGCAATCGAATTTTCATATCATAGACCCACTATGTTCCAAATTTCGTGGAAATCGTTAGAGCCGTTTTCGAGATCCGTTAAACATATATAACCATATACAGAAATTGCTCTCTTAATATAATAGGATTCATCAGATTTCTCTTTTTTCCATTGTGTATTTTGGATGAATTTCAGACTGTTCTTCTATTGCTCCTCTATTATTATTATTAATTCAGTGCACCTAATTTATTATAGGATTACTTTGATCTATTTCAATAGAATGGTATATTATAGCCTTTATCGTTTATCCTCACGCTGAGTTTTGTTCCACTTTTAAAATGTATTTATATACATTTTCACCAGATATAAATCAATCAACTTTTTCTCTTGTGCATCAATTGCTGTAGTAAATCGATAGTGATTTTATTGTTGTATTTTGTAATGTCAATTGCTACAATAATAATTCTTTTCGCCTTCTTTGTTGATTTTCAATTATTATTCTTTAAATATATGTTATTTAAAATTCTGTATTCAGTCTTACACGTATATTTTTTGCAATTAGGTATATTATTTCTGTATTATTATACAGAATATCATCATATTCTGTATTAATATTTTTTTCATGCTATGTAATTCCTGTAATGTTTTGATGTGCAATGAGTCTGTCTAGAGACCTAGCACAAAATAAAAAAAATCAATCAATCAATCTTCGGATAGAAGAGACTGTGCATACTGTTGTCAAATTATTGTAAGCTATGAATGTAATAAACTAACAAAATATTACATTTCTATTATTAAAATCAATTATTGAATCATGAAAATGTATTTTTTGATTAATGTAAAATATTTGAGATATAATTGATTATTATTATCAACAAGAATCAACTTTTTGTGCCAGTTGCACAACAACCGGTTAAATTTTAACCGTGATTTGTTTCATGAAAACCAATCAGAGAAGCCGTCTTTTAAGAAACGAGTTCTCTGATAGGTTCTCGTGGAATTAAGTACGGTTAAAATTTAAATTTGTGCAATCGGGAGTTTGAGATATAATCGATTATCATCAACAAGAATCAACTATTTGTGCCGGTTGCACAACAACCGGTTAAATTTTAACCGTGATTAGTTTCATGAGAACCAATCAGAGAAGCCGTCTTTTCAGAAACGCCTTCTCTGATAGGTTCTCGTGGAATTAAGTACGGTTAAAATTTAAATTTGTGCAATTGGGCCTTTGAGATATAATTGATTATCATCAACAAGAATCAACTATTTGTGCCGGTTGCACAACAACCGGTTAAATTTTAACCGTGATTAGTTTCATGAAAACCAATCAGAGAAGCCGTCTTCTCAGAAACGCCTTCTCTGATAGGTTCTCGTGGAATTAAGTACGGTTAAAATTTAAATTCTTGCAACCAGGCCTTTAAATCAGATCAAATTTATCGGCATATTTGAAAAACAGCTATTAACTATAGAAGGCGGTGGAAATGAGAAAGTGACAAGAAAGTCTTCCTATCATTTTTTTCTACTAACCTTTTAACGTGAGCCTCACTCCAGGTAGGCTGCAAAAGATGGAATCTATTGGAATCTATTGCGCGGAGGCTGCTAAACCATCCTACTGGGGGTGCAGGGGGTGAAGCCCCCTACCGAGCGCGAAGCGCGAGTCTATTGTTTGAAGCTTACAAGAGTGAAAATGAAGTCTATCAAGAAAAGTGCTTGGATAAGTTCGAGCGCACTTCTCCAGACATAAAAGCATTCGACGATCGGAGAATTCAATATTCATGAAAAATTCTCGCGATACTCATTCTGAACTCATAAAACATTATGATGCCTTCTCCAGTTTATACAGCTTTCGACACTTCTTGCCAAGATTCACTTTCAACAGTCAGCATTCCTTATGCATGACAACTACGCTACCCATTTAATCAATGTTGACAGTCTTGGAATTCCCCAAGAAGATGCCAGGAATTCATATATGAGAAAGACGAAAATTGGATGGAAAAATTGGAAAATTCTCAAAAGACAGCTGAGCCTTAGAGATCCAATTTTCCGAGGGGCGATAATTGAATTTTTTATTGTTCTCAATACTCATAACAATGGAGGCTGATGGAAAAATTATGCTCAAGTGCTAATAAGTGATGGTGAAGGAAGATCGTAATGTGGTACAAAGACATGTGGGTTATGGAGCTTGGTAACAATATGTGGAAACACAATGTGTGTAACCGGTATGGGATATGAAATATGAATATGGAACGGTGTAAATGTGAAGTTGGAGAATGTTGAAGGTAGAGGCTTTAAAAACTTACATTTCGGTAGGAGGAGCAGAAATGTGATTTTTCCGTTAAAAGGCTGTGCAAAGGCTAAAAATAAACTTTCTACTCGTGTATTTTTCAAATTTTTTCGTATTGTATATCATCAAGCTATCAAAATGAAAAAGTTTTCTCAGGAAAAATGTTTTTCCGATCATTACTTTTTGCGATATGAGCGCCTGAAATTTGAATTTTTGGGACAGAACATTTCAAATTCGCTAATATATAAATCCATGAGATTTAGAGGATGGATTCTTCATGGTATTTTTGATCTGATAAAACAAAAATTTTCTGAAAGTATCAGTTTTTGAAAAAGTTATTCAATTTACAAAAAATAACTCAACTTAAAGTTATTTTTGGTTATTGTTGGTAAATTGAATAACTATCTTTGAAATTGATATTTCAAAAAAAAATTTGCTTTAATAGATCAACAATATCATCAAGAATCTATCCTATAAATCTCATGGATTTATCTCTTACATAATTTTAAATGTTCTGTCCCAAAAATTGAAACTTTAGGCGCTCATATCTCAAAAAGTAGTCTAATGATTAGAAAAAAATGTTTTACTGAGAATACTTTTTCATTTTGATAGCTTGATGATATACAAATCAAAAAACTTTGAAAAATATCACGAGCAGAAAGTTTTTATTTTAGCCTTTGCACAGCCTTAAATCACCAGTGACTTCCTAGAATCGTGCCATTCCTATCTTTTTCTCGTGTATCAATTCTTATGTATATCCCATCATATTATAATTGTTTGCGTTTCAGATTAAATTATAACTCATTGTATTATTGAACGAGCGTTAGTGGGTTCTCACTTTTGACTTACTGCAGACCAAAATCGTAGTCCGTCTGGGTGTATGTTCTACAATAACTAGCAAGAATTGATCAATCAGCTTCAAATTTTGAACACGTATTCTTCGAACCTTTTCTTAGGTCAAGTTCGTTGGACAACAAAATTGACTCATTCCTTCGTCCTTTTTCAGGATATAGAATAACATTGGAAGTGCATAAGGAAGAAATCTTTATGATTCAGTCAGCTGAAGAATTCATTGCATGCAATTACTACAGTTATTCCATTCAATCATAACATCGACTGAGGCTATTTGGGAGCTATCACACGCGCAGACACATGATTCCAGCTGGTTAATATTGGAAAAGTATATTAATATTATTTAAGTGACAGAGTAAAGCTGCGTTTACAACAGAGTTATAAACAAAATGTTAATAATTCAATCCTTATAGATTCTATTAGATTGAACATAACACATAACTTATCATATACATGATGAACATTTTATGTGTTTATCAAGTTCCGTTCAATCTAATAGAATCTATAAGGACGGGAAAATGAACATTCTGTTAATAACTTTGGTGTAAACTAAGCTTAATATTTCAATAAATTCAAATAGGATCCCCAATGAAACCTACAGTCAAATGATTCTTGTAAGAGGAATATTTTGCTGATTTCATAATTTTCATCAACTCTGTATAATTGAAAGTTGCAGGCTACAAAGATTACAATAGTTCAGTTCTTGAGCGAGTTCTTGAACCCAAGGGGTCACTACTATACTGCGATTCATTGAGTGTTAACAAGTTCTTACCTTAGACTCAGGCCAAATTTGTCTCTGTCTGTGTGTATGTTCTACAAGAACTTTTGAACGGTTTGATCAATCGGCTTCAAATTTTGAACAAATATTCTACGGAACTTTTTACAGATCAAGTTAGTTGGACAAAATTTATAGACTCTGGTCAATTTCAGGGCCTCTGACATGATCTAACGACTGCTATCACGCAGCTGGGACCGACGACTTAACGTATCAATCCGAAACACCGGAGTAGCCCGAGAAAAAATCTTCAGTAGAAAATAGATGTCATATAAATCTGAATTCCACAGACCTGGCAACAGTTATTATTTGAAAAAATATAGATTTTGAAGGAGATAATATTATGATATTATAAGGCAGGAAGCGGTTTTTCATTCAAGTTATTTAATGTTTGAGCAAATCAAAATGCTGTTTTCAATAATTCTCCTCACAGTCCTCTCACTCACTCACTAGTGATGAGTGTGGTATGAGCCATAGGAAGATAACATTGTCTAGCTCACTCACTCACTTGTGATGAGTGTGATATGAGGCATAGGAATGTGTCCACTGTTAACTGAGCGTCAGTCCAAAACCAACAATCTGCTTGATCAATCGCTGGAATGAGTGAGGCAATCAATCGCCACTGCTCAATGTTGATTTGCTTGATTAGAGACCCATCATCCAGTGTTGAGGCGTTGACGTTGCAACGTCGACGTCAACTGAACGCAACTATAGTTATCGTTAAACCGTTAACTACTTCATTAACCTACTGTGATGCGATAAAAATTGAAAAACGGCAATGGATGAAATCCTATTGGCTGTCGGTATTGTTGTCAGACAACGAGAATTCGACTCTCTCATTGGTTAGCTTGTGTTCTCTCCTACTCGAGTCCCATTGGCTGTTGACATCCGACAACAAAATTACTGTCCTCTCATTGGTTGGTTTAAGATTGGTTGACTCTTCCCCCACATAGCTCTCATTGACTATAGACATGACAAAAAATTACTTTTTCCGTTGAAAAGTTCCTGTTACACAATTCCCATTCGTAGTCAATGTTGTTGGAGAAGTATTTGATGAGTTGAATACAAACGTAATAATAATTTCATTTAATTTCATTTATTCATTTCATTTCATTGAAATAATGATGATTATGATATCGTAGGTGGTTGAGGAGGTGAAAAAACATTTAAATTCTGTTGGATTGAGATAGGTTCATCTTTGTGTATTATAAAACAAAATTTCAACTCACGTTCTAGCGTTGAATCAATGAAAAGTAGGAGTAGATGATTGAATATCAACCAACAGACTGAAGAAATTATGAATGATATGGAACAATGATATCTAACGACTGTTATGTCATCTTCACCTAGAATGCTGAAGTTTGAACATTCAGTTGACCATTGTTGGAAAAGTATTTCTAGAAATCTTGAAATCTTCAGAATAATGAGGAAAAAGGGGGAGGAAAGAAAGAAGTGGGAGGAAAAGAAGAAGAATGAGAGGAAGAAGAAGAAGAAGAAGAAGAAGAAGAAGAGGAGGAGGAAGAGCAAAGGAAGTAGAGAAATATGAATAGAGTAGTTATAATAAACTTCACTGTACTAGCGTAATAATCATTGAATTCAGTCAGTACTCGGGACAAAAAACTTTTAATTACAGTTTTTTTATTTATCTATTTATAATCATACATCTCTCACTTCTAATTCATACAACAGTCCAATCCAGATTATGACACTTCAACATTTTTGAGTTACACTCCAATTCACAAATCTCAATTTAAACAATAAAAAATCACAGATTGTTAACGGGTTTATCCGAGAATAAACGAATTAACGGGTCAAGTCGTTGAACCAACTAGTTCATTTGATCACTGGTGATCCATCTGAGTGAGAGGAAGTTATCGAACAAGAGAGAGAGAGAGTGTCGGAGTGATGGCGAAAGGAGGATTGATAGCTTAGGTTTACAGTTGCGTCTGATATGCGTCCTGTTGGTAAGGCGATCCTAGTGGACCAGTATGGACAGAGTTTGCGAAACCAAAACACAACAACTCACGGGTTCGAGTCCCGCAGGACTGGAGACCTCTACACGAGTGATCCATTTGCGACCCCGGAGTCAGTTACGACACTCTCCGCTGCTTGAGGATTGCAATTACACAGCCCTGGTTTGGTGTCATCTGATACACTCTCTCACTCACTCACATACACTTACAAACACTCACTCACTCAATCATAGATGCTCACCCACTTACTCTCTCACTCACTGACTCTCTCAGTTACTCACTCACTCACATACACTTACAAACACTTGCTAACACAATCATAGACACTCACTCACTTACTCTCTCACTCACTGACTATCTCAGTTACTCACTCACTCACATACACTTACAAATACTTACTAACACAATCATAGACACTCACTCACTGACTATCTCAGTTACTCACTCACTCACATACACTTACAAATACTTACTAACACAATCATAGACACTCACTCACTTACTCTCTCACTCACTGACTCTCTCTGTTACTCACTCACTCACATACACTTACAAACACTTGCTAACACAATCATAGACACTCACCCACTTACTCTCTCACTCACTGACTCTCTCAGCTACTCACTCACTCACATACACTTACAAACACTTGCTAACACAATCATAGACAATCACTCACTTACATACATTTATAGAAACTCATTCAAATGAACTTACAAACACTCACTCACTCACTTACATACACTAACAGGAGCTATAGTGAGGTCCATGTTATAATGGCAGTGGATAAAGATAGAAGAATAGCGATGCCGATTCTCTGCATTAATTAATTATATTTCTAAACTGTCAAAAACATAATTGGCATCGTTGTGGACCTAGAAAAGGATAGTACCCCACCGGCTTTGTCGAATGATATACAAGGATAGCAAAAACAAAGTTGATCAAATACTGTCATTATAACGTGAATCTCACTCTAGCTCACTCACTCTTATACACTTATTCACTCACTCAACTACTCAGTCACATAGCCTAACAGACGCACACACTCACTCACATTACACTAAAGCTGCGTTTACATCAAAGTTATTAACAAAACTTAGTTATTAAAGTTTTCATCAGGGAAATAAATGTATGGGTTGAGCAGAATATATATGCTTCGTTACCTAAATTTCAATAGAATTGATGTTTCGTTTGTGTTTTAAATGTATTTCAATCTTTTATATTATTTTTGAAAATTAATTATAAGCACTTGGAGGTTAGTGAGCACTAAATTGTGTTTCTTGTCATTCGTTTTATTACTCAGAAAGATGCATTATGTTATTATTTTTAATTACTTTATTCTATATTTCTTGTATTTTTCTTTATCCATTTTCATTTAGAAGAGTGATTATAATTGATTTGTTTTTGGTTATTACCTAGTGGATATAATGTTAACACGAAATTATTTCATATATTTTCTTCATCATTGTATTATTTATATTAAAATTACTATTAGTAGGCTACTTTAATTTCCAATAATCTTGTGTTGTTGTTTTTTCATTATTTTGCTTTGTACTGTTCTCTTTACGAACTCACAGCTGGCGCACAAGTCTGTCTTTGCTGGCTGCGCCAAACATTTATTCAATTTACATTTTTTCTTATGTATTTTTGGCGAAATAAATATTCTATTCTATAAAATTTTTATTTCTCCGTCCTTATAGATTCTATTAGATTGAACATAACTTATCACATACATGATGAACATATGTGTTTGTCAAGCTCCGTTCAATCTAATAGAATCTATAAGGACGGAAAAATAAACATTTTCTTAATAACTACGGTGTAAACACAGTTTAACCATAGAGAAACAATAACGTAAATAGATATCCCATGGTATAGGACGTTTATGTCGCAACTTTTACGGTTATCTCAAGCCGATTACTGTCGATTATTGTCAATTTTTTCTGTTTTTTTTTCTTGGGTGAGAGTTTATGAACGGCACAATTTGAGAGACTACCAGCGTCACACAGCTGCATGGGAAAGAACTATGTGTACTATCGGCATGAGATAACAGTAAAAGTTGCGACATAAACGCCCTATACCATGGGATATCTATTTACGCTATTGTTTCTCTATGGTTTAACTCACTCACGCATATGTGCATTCCTGATATCATGAATTAGCGGTTCTACAGTTTCATCTACATTGAACTATAAGCATAGGTTGAATGGAAAGCATCTGTGTTACTTATAGGGAATACATACATATTAATACTCGTAAAATCACTGTAAAATAAACAGTTTGAGATCAATTTTGTAATTTTAGTGATATATCGATTGAATATAAAAAATATAAAAATATCTCTACTTATAATTGATATTAATCACAAATTATATTACTGCTGGAGAGATAGAAAGCGTTTTTTCAATATTTCAATATTCAAGGTTACAATAACGGCATTATCGCAAACGGTTTCAATCTATGTCACTATAATCTATACAGAGTGAGTCATATGTATGGGAACCTTTCAATTAGTTGGAGACTTTTTTAGATATAATACTGTAACTTCCAGGTTAAGTTATTGGTCGAATACTCCACTTTTTGACGTACAACTGAATTTCAACCCCTCATTTAGGGGTTGTAACTCGAATATTTCAGATGTGCGGTACCCATTGTGCTGTACATCATTTTAAAGGCCTTTTTGAAACAAGAACGATAACATCAATAAAAATGTCTATTTATTTATTTATTCGTGGACAGAATCACAAATCATATAAATATGATTAGGAAGGAACAACAGGCTTGGCCCAAAACTATTCCATTCCCAAATTTTGATAGATTAATAAAATGTCCAAAAAATAGGTTATGTTTTTACTGTAAAACGTTCAAGTTCAATTTTCGTCCAAAAATATATATATAAGCTAAACATTTTGAATTTAGAGAGATTAAAACACCAAACTATATTTAAATATAACACTTAATTATCACTTCATATTGAATTAATCAAGTTATTTTATAAAATTTTGAACCCAAAAATACACACAACTCCTCTCTCACTAAGCACAGCTGTTGAAAAGTTCTATGATAATAATGTTCTATGATATATGTATCCGAAATGGCGGCTGATTGAAGTTTTAGTTTTTAAAGACACGAGGGGTTGTAACCCAAATAATTTTAATGTGAACTCTCATTGTGTGGTACATGATGTTGAAGGCCTTCTCAAAACAAGAAAGATGACAACAATAGAAATGATCTATGATACTTGTATTGGAAAGGCTGATTGAAGTTCAAGTAAAAACTAAAACTTTAATCAGCCGCCATTTTGGATACGAGTATCATAGAACATTTTTATTGATGTTATCGTTCTTGTTTTAAAAAGGCCTTTAAAATGATGTACCACACAATATGACTCACTCTATATAATCAGCTGGCAATCGGCAATGATAAAAGAATATCAATTACATATACTAAACGGAAATCCAGACTACAACCGTACAATTCGCTTAACAATTTGTTTGTTTTTGTTTTGTGTGATCACCACCCACACTGAAAGCAAAACATCGACTAGACCGTTTTGTTCGTACCCTAGAACCCATAAAAAGTAAAAAGCTTATAGAGAGAAATGGAAAGAAAAATAAAAATCTCAGTACCCTTTTTGAATAATTATTTAATTATTTTCTAAATAATTATTATAAAAAGTACCCTTTTTGAATAATTATTTAGAAAATAATTAAAAAATTACTCAAAAAGGGTACTGAAAGAGGAGAAAATAATTTAAAAAATAATTAAATAAATATTCAAAGAGGGTACTGAGATTTTTATTTTTCTTTCCATTTCTATAAAAAGTGGACCTATACAGAAAAGAGATAAACTTATAGAGAGATATCGTACCCTGGAGAGAAGAATCTACAGGATAATTATTTCAAATAAGTTTTATAAATTTGAGTAGAGTCTCGTAAAAAATCGATAATTACAACCAAAATTTTACGGAGAAATTTGAGAGAGTCTGTGAAATGACGTCAGTAAAATCCCAGGTGACAGTATCAGCCTTACCACAAACTCGGAAAAACTGTATGCGCGCGCATCCATAGTGAGATTCCCTTCAAACTGACAGCATTAATCATGAATTGTATCATTGCTTTCCCATTGAACCAATACTGAAATTGAGTGAGTGAATGGAGGTTTTTGCCAGAAGATAACAGATGGCATAACTTGGTCCTGAACAGAGCAGTGACACACGATAAATGCCTCCAAATCAGTTTAATCCTTCGATCCTTCGTCCTTAAATAAATGACGGCCAAAGCCTGAGGTGTAGCCAAAGAAATAAATGCTCACAGAGAGCTTTGAATGGCGATAAAAAAACACGCCTCGAGGTTCCCACCGTACGTCAGTTTAGTATCTGAAATACGGCACTGTTTTTGTGCATTTTTCGTGAGATGACAATGGGGGAACGCTGTTTGAGTCCATTATCAGTGGACCACTTGTTGAGTCAACTCTGGGATGTTTTTATGTTCACTTGATTATTGTGACGTCGGTTTGTAGGCTTTGATCAAAGTGTATGCTTCATAACTTGTATTATCTTTGATGTTATCATTCATCCCAAATGTGAAGAAAAGATATTCTCATTCGAGTGAAAAATCTCATACTAGCATTTATTAAAATATCCTTATAGATTCGATAGAAATCTAGCAAGACATTGGATAGATGAAACTTCTTTTAAGATTATTCGAAAGATTTATAAAAATTAATGGAGAAAAATGCAATGTTCATTCTACAAGTGTATGCTCCATAACATTCATTATTCGTGATGTTATCATTGATCCTAGATTAGAAGTAGGCTAAAGATATTGTGATTCGATTACAATATCTTATACTGTACAAGCATCTATTGAGATATTTCCATAGATTCGATAAACATCTAGCAGAAACTTGA
This sequence comes from Nilaparvata lugens, assembly GCF_014356525.2. Taxonomy (NCBI): domain Eukaryota; kingdom Metazoa; phylum Arthropoda; class Insecta; order Hemiptera; family Delphacidae; genus Nilaparvata; species Nilaparvata lugens. Next base: position 17,431,227 of record NC_052505.1, on the reverse strand, counting down.
ATTATTGAAACTTCCCAACTAATAGTCAATAAAAAGACAATGACTATACTTCTATATTCATTCTTCATACATTTTCGCTACTATTATTGCAATACTAGCAGGTGACCCGTGCTCGTCGAGGGTTCAATTAGGAACTTGACAAAGTGAAAACTTGACATGATGAAATCTTGAAGAAATGAAAACAGACTGTTTAAACAGGCCTATAAAGGCAATATTTTATTTATTATATTTGCAATTCATTTCTCAGGGCTACTGAAGAAATCAACCAATGTTATCAAATGAGCAAATTAGTACTTTTTTTTATCGCTATTACGTCATTTGTTTCAGCCCATTAGACCATTTTATTTTAACACTTTAATGGTCTCAATGAAATGACCATTCTCGTTAAGAATGGAAAAATCACCCACTTAATCTATTGATCTACTAATCTCAGATTTATCAATTTACTCACTTACTTTCTACCTACTTGTCTATCCACTAACATTACTGTTATTTTTTGTGAAACAGATACAACTTGGCGTTTATGGTGCTGACCTACTTTCTGCCAATATCGTCAATGAGCTTCACCTACATTAGGGTTGGCATTGAGCTGTGGGGCAGTCAGAGTATAGGAGAGTGTACCCAAAGACAACTAGAGAACATCAAGTCGAAAAGAAGGGTGAGTTCACAACATTTACTCTTTGATTATAAATATTTTGACAAATTAATTCAACCTTCTATTTCGTATTATAAATAACATCAAGCATCAAGGTGTTAGTTTTATATTTATTTTTATCGGAATTAATGTTGTATCCCTTATAGGCTAATCGATTAATTCCATTTTATAGTCTACATTTAAGTTTAGTTTTATTTATCTAAATTTTAGTTTTATATTATTTATTTTCATCGGAATAAATGTGGTATCCCTAGGCTATATACCTAATCGAATAATTCTACTTCATTGACTTATTCTATAGTAGTCTACATTATGTTGAGGAATCTCAATATAACTGATGTGAGAGTAGACAAACTCATCACACTCTACAACATGTTCAATCAATAATTGAACTACAAATTATTTCATTTTTTAACTCAATTACAACTTATTACAATTTTAAATTCATGAATATCATTCAATACAGATATATCAATAGCTCTATGGTGGAAACATACATGTCTTAAATAGTTATGATTGTATTTTCGTTAACGATGTAACACATTGAGCATTGATTAGATAAGAGATCAACTTGAACCTTACTCATGAATCGAATAATATTATTCAAGATTGTCCCAAATTTGGAGGATGAATTGCTTATTAAATTTACAACTTGAACGGTAATTCTCGGATTTGATCACCGTATCCAATGCTCGATAATATAATTATTATTCAATATTTTATCTCGATTATGATGCAGTGGGTGTATATTCATCTATTTATTTATTCATTTATATTCCAAATGCACAAATCAAATTCATGATTAGAAAAGGACCAACAGGCCTAGCTCAAAACTGTTCCCTTCTCGAATTGTGATAGTAGTAAGCCAATGTCTAAAAGGTAGGTTAAATATGTTGCTTCACTTTCAATCAAATTCCGAGTCAAGAAATATACAATTCAGAATTTAGAATTCAAATGGATTGGAAACTCAAAAGAATAAAAATATTGCACCAAACTGTAAACTGTAAAGTTTTCAAAACCAAATCAAAGTGACATAACCAGCATTTTGATTTGGATAGTATATAGTAGTATAAATTGGAAATGGGACAGTTTTGGGCATGAGCCTGATGTGCCTTTCCTTATGTTATGTATTTGTACATAATGTGATAAATGAATGAATAAATAAAACTGAGAAGTTGAAACTGAACACTTTCAAGTGTTCGGAGAGTAAAGTAAGTTTTGATGAACAAGTAAACATACATTAGCTTCAATCTAGGTCTAGGCTATAGGTTACAACAGAGAAAATAGAATAATCTTTATAGGTTTTCTCTGGTTGTATTCTAGCGATCCTGTTCTAGGTCTTGTAGGTCTGAATCTTGGATTATTTTTATCATCAAGGTTATTAATCCTTGTTAAGATAATAATTTACATTGAACTTTTTCACAAAATATTGGAAAACCGGATCACACTAAAACTCATAAACACAGTACAGTAATTATCTCTGTTACATTGGCGAATCACTATTTGAGTTGCAATATATTTGAGAAAAATAGCACATGGACTATCTTATTATTTTATCTTTCAATGTTATAAAACTAGTGTTATCTGCATTGTGAATGGATAAATAAATAAAAGTTTTCAACTTCTATCTAATAGTACTAGACTGAATTTGAATTCAACTATAATTTCATTCCATAAATGTGACTGCACAGGTATGAATCAATCTCCATGTTCAACGCGGAACGGTGATTCTCGAATCTAATCACCGTATTCAATACTCGATAATAATTATGTTATTCAATATTTAATCTCGATCATGATGCAGTAGCTGTTTGTAGAGTAAAGTGAGTTTTGATGTACAAGTAAACAGACAGTAGCTTCAATGTAGGCTGTAAGTTGCATCAGAGAAAATAGAATGAAGGGTTACACTGGTTGCATTCTATAGTCCGTACAAATTTACTTCAGTCTTGGCGCAGAGAGACGGCGGGAGATCAGCAAATAACAGTGATCAATACAGTCATAGGTAGAAGCGCAGTTGCTAATTTGTCAGTCGTCTGACCGCTCTCAGACAGAAAACTTCGCATGTGCAGCATGAGCATTTATGAACAGTCACTAGAAGTTGGAAATCGCTGGCCGCTTCAAAACGGCAACATCGCGCCTCTGTATCCCTCCCACTGTATGCTTTCTCTGCTGCGCATGTCCATCCCAAGTAAGAAGTAATTCTGTACAGAGTATAGCAATCCTGTTCTAGGTCTTGAAGGACTGAATCTTGCATTATCCATCATCAAGGTTATTATTCCTTGTTGAGATAATAATTTACATTGAGATATTTCACAAATTATTGGAAAACCGGATCATACTAAAACTCATAAACACAATACTGTAAACCTGAACTTTAAAAAAACATTTAACAGTCTGATGATGACCAACAACAGGTCGAAACGATCATCACTACAAAAGTAAGTGCATTTTCACTTCAAAAGTGTTTTTTAAAATTCAAGTTTAATTTTAACAGTGAAAAAGTATGGATATACAACAGAACAATAATGTAATTATATCTGCCACATTGGTGAATCACTATTTAAGTTTCAATAGAAAGTTCAATTCAATAGTACTAAACTGAATTTATTCAACTATAATTCCATTCCTTACAATGTGACTACACAGATATGAATCAATCTCCCTCTGTGCACAAATATGATCAATCTCCCTCTCTGCACAGATATGAATCAACTATAATTTCATTCCTTACAATGTGACTGCACAGATGTGAATCAATCTCCCTCTCTGCACAGATATGAATCAGTCTCCCTCTCTGCACAGATATGAATCGATCTCCCTCTCTGCACAGATATGAATCAATCTCCATGTTCAACGCTGAAGAGGATCATGTTCTGAATTGATTCATAATTTGAAATCAGCAATCAACAAGTTTAAGAGCGGACCAATGTTAACATGATAGCCTGCTCAATGCGATAAGCATGTTCACATGGATTGGATGTCCGCTCATTCCTTATCTGATGTTCCAGCTCTGTTTCACTACTCAGAAGTCCCTTCTTGTGTCATTCTGATGGGTTTCCTACTTAGATCCACTTCAAACTGTCATCATTGGTTAAATGGGAAACATAGATGATACTTATGAGGAATGCTGAAAGTCTGTTAGTTCCCAACTTAGATCCTCATCAAACTGTCATTATTGGTTGGACGGGAAGCATAGATGATACTTATGAGGTATGCTGAATGTTTGGAGTGGATCTCTCTTTAGCAGGAGACAATCAATGGGCCATATGAATAAAGTTGAGCATTTGCCTATACTTCTAAAATATGGAGCATTTGCTTAATTTTCTATGAATAAACGTGAGCAAAATCTTTTGCTCATGCTCATCAAAAAAATAGTTTGAGCATTTTCTCAAAAGTAAAAGCTTATACTCAAAATTGTATGAATAAAATAGAGCATTTGCTCAACGTTTGAAGCAAATGCTTCAAAAAAGGTGAGTCCAGTCTAGAGCAGCTTATCACCTTTTGCTCATAGTAAAATGGCTGAACTAATTCGTATGAGGAAGGGGAAACTATACCAAATACGATCACAACCAATAGTTGAAAACTATAAAACTGTTTTCAGATTCAACCATGATATATATCACCATTATTCCCACAAAAGAATAAATACAAAAGATAGCTAGCTACCTGATATGAAGATAGCCATCACAAAATAGGAAATAGGCTTCCAAGAACATAAGAGTGTAGACGATTATAAGAAGGCTATTAATATTATAAGAATATGCTGAAGATTATTATAGAGATTACATTTTTTCACGCTATTATTTCAAAATTCCAAACTCAACTAACTTAAAACTCAATTCATAAATAGAAAACAGAGCAGACGATACAAACACAAGCGGTGCCCCCCTACTTGCATATTTAGCGCTTCCGTGAGCTATAAAAACAAAGTGAGGCTACAAAAGCGAATCAGCTGATGGAAAATCTTCGAAAAACGTGAGCATTTGCTTCAGAGTTCAGGAGCATAAGGTAAGAGTATAAGGTAAAGCTTATTCATATAAAAATGAGCAAATGCTTTTGCTTCTACCTTTTGCTCATGAGCAAAACCTTATGCTCCATGCTCTTGCTCATGAGCATTTGCTCTGTTTTTATTCATATGGGCCAATGTCGTGGTGCAGAGATGTTGATGTGATCTAATGCCAACGTTAGTAGACAGAACGTTAGTTCTGTCTACTAACTTTGATCTAATGCAGCACTCCAGTTAACAGCTTTGACTTATGTATCTGGAAATGGAGACGAGATGAAACATGTGGTTCACTTGTATCTTTCAGAACTCGTTGAATAGGGATCATTTTAATTATCCATAGTGGATGCTGACAGAGTGCGGATGAGTTCAAAGTGGATTTGGACTTATAGACTATGGACTTGAACTACAGTCTCAATGAACAAGTTTATTCAGTCTGTTCATATAGTTTAGTTACGTTCAGATGAGTTTGGTTCAGTTCATTTTAGTCCATTAAATCATAGTCTAAATGAACAAGTTTGTTTGGTCATGTTATTTAGTCATGCTATTTATCAAGTCTGTTTATCTAGTCATGTTCCTTAGTGAGTTTAATTAGTTTAGTTCAGTTCATTCAATCTATATATATAAAAGCGAAATGGCACTCACTCACTGACTGACTGACTCACTCACTCACTCACTCGCAGAACTAAAAATCTACCGAGCCAAAAACGTTAAAATTTGGTATGTATGTTCAGTTAGCCCTTTAGAGGCGCACTAAGAAATCTTTTGGCAATATTTTAACTCCGAGGGTGGTTTTTGAGGGTTTAAAGTTCGTCTTTTATCATGTATATTCTTCTTATTCTCTTAATTATAATTGAAAAATGTCCATACCATATGTTAATATAGAACTATAATCTAGAGAGAGTACCTCTTCGAAACAGTAATGTTGTTAACTGGTAACTAAATTAATAATTTTGTCAGGTTGGCATTAAGTTGAGTTGACTCTGTTAGGTTGGCCCCAAGTTAAAGATTGAAATGCATTTATCGCGGAAAAATTTATTGGGCACTGCTACTTCAATTAGAGCTATTCCTGGGAATATTATATTACTAGCCGTCAGGCTTGCTTCACTCGCCATATTCGTTTAGCCAGACGTTTAGTCTGGACCCCCGACTGGATCGTCCTACAAATGAAAAATGCAGGCGAGCGAAGCGAGCCTGCTGATCTCATTCTTGGACGATCCAGTCGGGGTTACAGGGGGCGGAGCCCCCTGGCTAGACGGATATGGCGAGCGAAGCGAGCCTGACGGCTAGTTTAGTATGTTTCCAAGTCTATGCTTGAATCTTGTTTACACTGATGGACGATTTGATTCGTCACATCTGGTCGGAGAGGATTTTGATGTTGAATTGGTCTCTCATTAATGGTATGTGAAGGGATTCATGTTATAGGGTCAGCAGTCAGCACCTGATCAGCGTTGGTTTTCTACCCTTGTATGACATGAGACAAGGAGACAGTTCTAGCACCGCACCGTTGTTTTTACGCTAAGAAAACATATAATGAACTACCAGGATATTTCATCACAATTATGAAAATTCACTATTGAATCATGAGTAGATATATTCTCTTAATAAATATAATATGTAATTTTCGGAATAGAATTGATTGTTGAAGTGATTTCGGATTGAGAATTCGGATGGATGAACTGGAGAAAGATGAGTGGTGTTCTTTGTGATAAGAGAGTGAATTATTGTCAAATGAAGGGAAAAGTGTATAGATCAGTTGTGAGGCCAGCTATGCTGTATGGAACAGAAACATGGCCCATTTCAAAGAAACAGGAACGAAAGATGGAAGTGACTGAGATGAGAATGTTAAGATGGATGTGTGGGGTTACAAGGAGAGATAAAATAAGAAATGAATTGATCAGAGTCACTGTAAAAGTTGGACCACTGGGAAAGAAAATGCAGGAGACAAGGATGAGGTGGTTTGGGCATGTACAGCGACGGGAGGAGGACGTGCAGGATTTGGTTTTGGATGGTGTTAGAGGACGAGGTAGACCTATGATGAGGTGGGGAGATAGAATAGCGGCTGACTTGCGGGAGAGTGGTTGGAGGAAAGAGGAAGCATTGGATAGGGCTTTGTGGAGAGGCAGACTAAGAGGATGGAATGCCGACCCCATTTAAATGGGATAAGGCACAGCCAAAGAAGAAGAAGTAATAGAATTGATTGCTACTATCAAAAATCAACTATTCATATTGGATCAGATGTACAAGGATAACTTGAAACTGGAAGGCTATGGAAACGGAAAGTAACAACCGTGCCGTTTCCACTGACATTATAACATAAATGTAAAGTGACATTATACAGAGACCAGCATACTAATCTGACGATTTTGTAGTATTATTGTTATGTTTGAACCACTGTCATTGAAAAGGCAGGAATGTTGTACATCGACAGGTCTATTCTTGCCATTTCAGTAGCACGTATGTCGTGGTCAAGTGAACATCAAGCGATTGTGATTGAAGCTTATTTCCAAAATAATGACTCAGTTATTTTAACACAGCGTTTATGTCGCAGACAATTCAATAATTTAAATCGACACGCGCCTGTTTCCAGTAGGAATACGATCTTGCTGTGGATAAAAAATTTCAGGAACACTTTGTCCGCTTTAAAAACGAAACCAGCAGGATGAAAACGAACCATGAGAACGCCTGAAAAACGTCGGAGTAGCAGTTACACGGTCTCCTCGACGTTCAGCAGCGAAACATGCTGTTGCGCTAGCCATTTCTGATCGAAGTGTACGACGAATTCTACATTCTGACCTAAAATTTCATCTCTATAAGATAATGTTAGTGTAACAACTTGATGCAAATTATTGGGCACATTGCAAAGCCGCTTGCGAGATCATTCTCGAAAATTTCCACCAGGATGCCGTTATTCTTTCAAGTGACGAGGAACATTTTCATTTATCGGGATTTGTGAATAAACAAAATTACCGTTATTGAGGAGTCAATGATCCACAGAACTGAAGGAAGTCATTCAACGAGAAATTGAAGCAATTCCACAAGTAATAATTGAGCGAGCAATGGAAAATTCTAGGATTAGGTTAAGTGAGTGCGTGAAAAGTAACGGAAATCATTTGGATGACATAATCTAAAAACAAAAAACTTTGTGAGTAATCCATGTAAGTCACTATAAATTGCAAAATTTTATCTTTAATTTGATATATTCTATGATTTATTTGTACGAAACACACTCTGGTTATTATCCCCCAGAAATCGTCAGGTTTCTATGCCGGGCTCTGTATAACCTACTTATGTCTAGGGGTAATCGGATTATCTCACATATGTTTTTCAATTAAATAATGTACTTTCATCACTAAATCAACATTATACTTTCATCTATATATATATATATATTATATATATATATATATATATATATATATATATATAAGCGAAATGGCACTCACTGACTGACTGACTGACTGACTGACTGACTCACTCGCAGAACTGAAAATCTACCGGACCAAAAACGTTCAAATTTGGTAGGTATGTTCAGTTGGCCCTTTAGAGGCGCGCTAAGAAATCTTTTGGCAATATCTTATCTCTAAGGGCCGTTTGCACAGTGACAGTTTAAACTAAACTTTCATCTTAAACTGGATTCAATCCGTATCAAGTACCGTTTGATATAATGTGTTTCATTTTGAGTTTAAGCCAACAGCTGATTAAATTCAGTTTAAGCTTTGACTGTGCAAACGACCCTAAGGGTGGTTTTTAAGGGTTCAAAGATCGTCTTTTAGCATGTATATTCTTCTTATTCTCTTAATTATAATTGAAAAATTTCCATACCATATGTTAATATAGAACTATAATCTAGAGAGAGTACCTCTTCGAAACAGTTGTTAACTGGGTAACCAGAGAAAACTCCTATAATGAGAATAACAACGTAGTGCATTTATAATATCACGCATAAGTTAGCATAAGTTAGTTCTGCATTGTCCCACCAGATCGCATAAGCATGTCAACAGTCGCTTGTAACGGCTTGAAATGAGTGGAAGGAGTAAAGTGGGCTGGCATGGGAATATGGAAGGAGAGTGTCAGTCTTTTGATCCGGTTTTTTATAGCTGCATCTGGCAGCCTGCCAGGCTTTCAACTCATTTCTGAGGAAGCCTCAACAATAATAATTATTGCAAGCACAACCAAAGGCCAATTAGTGGCCTATTATAAAAGACAAACAATTTCATTCCTTTGTGACATGTAGCTTTCTGCTCTGACAACACTAGAGCTGAATTATGAATATATATAATTTCTATTTTTCTATAATCTGTTGATATGATAAGTTCTTTAATATGATAAGGAGAAGAAAAGGAGGATGATAAGAATAATGAGAAAAATAAGAAGATTTTATTATTATTCTCAGCTCTTCATTTTCTTCACGTTCTCTTCCTCTTCCTCCTCCATTCTCATCTTCATTTTCTTCTTCTTCTCCTTATTCTTCTTCTGCTATTTCTTTGTTTCTTCTTTTTCTCCTCCTCTTCTTCCTCCTCCTAGAAGAATAAGAAGACACGAAGAAATAGCAGAAGAAGAATAAGATGGAGATGAATAAAATGAAGATAAAAATGGAGGAGGAGGAGCTGAAGGAAGAGGAGGAGAAGGAGAAGAAGAAGAAGAATAAGAAGAAGAGGAAGGAGAAGAAGAAGAAGAAGAGGGAAGAAGAAGGGGAAGAAGAAGAAGAAGAAGAAGAAGGGGAAGAAGGAGGTGATGGAGTAGGAGGAAATGTGAGTGTTAACTATTGTTAACTATTATTAGGAGGAGAATCTCTTTTTTCAGAAAAATTATGGCTTCCATATACTTGATCAGGAAATAGTTTTCTGGTTGAATCTCTCTAATTAGAAACTACAACAAAATATAAGGGTGAATATAATTATATTAAAGCATGCATACCGCGTGGGGAATTTTCAGTAATTATTGAGAATTGTATTGAATACTTGCTCTCGTATTGTGAAACACATATTTCTCATTTATAATTTGTGAGAGGAATTCTCAAATGATACTTGTTCTCTTATTGTTAAACTCTCATTCTTTATTTTTTATTTGTGAAAAGGAAAACCAACTCTTCATGATCCAATAATAATGTATTTAATAAAAATGAATCATTAATTGAAAAGTATATGTATGATTATGAATTCATACTATAAGTACCCTACAATATATATTCCTTCTGAAAAAATGATAATTCTCTAAGACAAGTGGATTGGTTGAATGCCTGTTTGAAAGACTACGAAAGGATGACAACCTCTTCAACCAACTCGGAGGGCATTTCTATTCTAGAAATTTAACTCTCATACACTTAAAACAGGATAATGTGTGGTAAATTCCAATTTCTTCCAAACTCCACATTATTTTCCTATAATCGGAGAGAATAGTTGGGCATATTTTAAGATATTTTTTAAAATTGCAATTTATTCAGTTTATAACGCTTTTATGATGTGAGTGTTATCAAATTCAAATTCAAATATTCTTTACTCCATACAAAAAACAGATTACATTGTAATACAGAGCATGTTTTACTGGAATACCCCTACAAGACTATTCGTCTGAGTGTAGGGGGTGGGTTCCTGTTACAGTGGGTAGCCAATAGTCTATTCATAATACTATATAGGTAATAGAATGCCCGACTTTAACAAGAAGAAGGTAAGTATAAGATAGTTTGTATTATAATTATGAAATTAAAAATTACCTATTACATTGTACATTGACGAAATTTCATAAACAGAAAAAGATTGAAAAGAGTAACATATATATTATACAGATTCGAGAATTGGAATATGAATAAATTCTTGAGATTGCATGAGTGGAATATATTTTGTATATACTTATTGTAAAAAATAATGGTAGCTTCTCATATAAAAAGTTACCGAGGAACAGAAACCAGCCGATTCCACAGTGACTATTGAAAAGAATATAGTAATGAAGATGTGTAAATCTATAAACGATTAAATAAAGTATGTGGTAAATATAAAGAGAAGAAAGGTAAGTTATGAAAATTTATAAGCTCTCAAAAATGAAAAAAAATCTATGTATGTATAAGAAAAGCTATCAAATTAATAGAGATGATCTTAGTGCCAATAAACAGACTGAAGCAGGCTTTCTGACGACTCCCAGCCCAGGCGGTATAGCCACCCCTCCACCTTACTCTTGAATGCAGCCATATCAGTTCTTATCTCAGCGGGCAAATTACGATAGACCATTTGAGCCAAATAAAAAGGTGTCCTCAGCTCCACTCCATGAACCACCTGCGGCGTCGCAAAACCGAAGTTAGCTCTATACCGTGTAGGATAGGTATGTAAAATATCTGATAAAATTTTAAGTTTATTAGTTTTTATGTAGATCAATAAAGATTTAATGTACAATTGCCTTACATTTAAAACTGTAAATTCTGTAAAAAGTTGTGCTTTTGGATATCGGCATTCCTTATTTAAAACAGTTTTGATCATTTATCCTAATAAATAGGATGCAAAGAACTTATAACAGCTCGTCTGGGCGCCTAGATGTCTTCTGGTTTTCTCGCGCTAAATTCCGGAGAGCGTTATATGATAATTAAATCTTGTGTAAGCATGATCTGATCAAATGAATAGTTGGTGTATAACTGCGCGAGGTCTACTGTTCACAGAACTACTAGCAGTTTTGTGAACAGTAGACCTCACGCAGTATTCTCATCCACCTGATTGAAACTATAGACCTTATGGAAATACAGCAATAGACTGGCTTCTCCACACATCTGTGTAATCACTTGTCAGCTGATTATGATGAATAATTCTTTAATCTGACTTTTACTGTAATATCGACTTATGAAGGAGGCTCCTTTTACCTTTCATATTATCCTTGAAATGCAAAATTTTCAAAAACCTTGTATATACGTCGACGCGCAATTAAAAAGGAACATACCTGTCAAATTTCATGAAAATCTATTACCGCGTTTCGCCGTAAATGCGCAACTTATAACATTTGAACATTTAAACATGTAAACATTCTAACATGTAAACATTAAGAGAAATGCCTAACCGTCGACATGAATCTTAGACCTCACTTCGCTCGGTCAAATATCAAGTTATGATGTTCATTTCTCTTCTTTTCTGATACTTTTTTAGCAGTCAGTCCAGTAGGAAATTCATAAACTGAAAAAAAACTACTCAAGTTTCATGATATTACGTGATAATAAATATTAATATGTTATAACAATAAAATAAATAATAATTTTATTAAGTGCAATGAAAGTGAAACGAGCTCTAATGTGTCTCCAAATTTATTATTAATCTTGGTAAACAGATCTTGAAATTAGCATTGCATTATGTTGATGATGTTTATTATTGTTATAAAATAATGATATTGAATGTTGATTGGCGAAATGGAAACATGGGTCTGATTTCTGATTACAAAGTCTCTTCCTTTAATTGACATCTAATGAATTGCGTGTGTTTTCTGTGTGAGTTTACCAAGGTTAATTGAATGGAACAATATGCCCACAACCCGGATGTTACACCGTTAGAGTTTTCTGTTTGGGGGCATTAAGCATTGGGGAGTCCGATGGTAGCAAGCATTCAAGAGAGACATCAGTGTTTTCAACACCCACCATTGAACGATTCTTATAATCAACCGTGACAAGTCCTTTCTGTGTGAAACACAAAATGCAATAGCCAAAAAGGTATCAGAGAAACATAGTTCTCCATTATATTATAATGGTACGATACTCAGTTTTCAAAAAAGTGACCAGCACTGATGCCGACTCCATAAGGTCTGGGTAGGTAGGTAGGTAGGTAGGTAGGCTGTGGAGCCCACCCAAAAAATATTTTGGGGGGGCTGAGTCCATAAAAAATTCTGATCAATTATATGGAAAAAACCCCTCCCCAGACCCCTAACCAATGAGCCCACCCAAAGATTTTGATAAGTCGGCGCCCATGGTGGCCAGGGTATAAAAGTGATAAATTCAGAATCTTCATGTTCAAATGCATGTTAAACAGCTCATTAGTTAATAATAGTCCAGTTACGAGATAGTGAAAAAGGGCAGTTTTGATAATTAGTTCCGAAAACGCAACATTTTTCGGGTAATGATTCTGGAGTATTGGATATCTTTACAAAAGTTGACCTTATAGAGCAAGTGAGAGAAAAATGAGTATATTGTGATTCCAGGCTATTAATTATGTATACTAACATCCTGCAAAAATTCAGCTTCACCAAATATTATGGATAGGGTGACTTATGTAGTTTAAATGAATGTAATAATAGTAATACATCAGCTTCTTCTTCTTTTCTCATGTTATCTTATTCTCTTCATCTCCTACTTATTTTTCTTCATCATCATGTTGTAGCTCTTCTTCTTTTTCTCCTTCTTCTGCTTCTTACTATTATCTTTTTGTCATCATGTTCTATTATTTATTCTTCTTCTTCTACTCAAAATCGTCATTTTATTCTTATCATCTACTCATCTTCTTCTTTTTCTTCTCCTCTTCTCCATCGTTCTATTCTTCCTCTTCTTCTCCTTCTTCTTCTTATTTTTTCTTCTTCTCATTGAAGAAAGAGAAGAATGGGAAGGAGTAGCAAGATAGAAATAAGAAGTGGTAGAACATGGTGTTGGGATGAAATGCAAAGAAAACAGAAGGCGGTTGAATAATATTATTATCACAATAGTCCTATAATTGCTTCACATGTTGACAGGTGTCTGGTGCCGAGTTGACTGTGTGTTTGCATCTGTGTGGTGTGTGTGTGTGTGTGTGTGTGTGATATTGTGAGGAGTGAGGGGCGACTACCTGTCAGTGGAGTGGGTGATAGAGTTGTTGTGAAGATGGAGTGCGGAAGGGGGGTGAGCGAGACCGGAGTAGGGTTCTGCGCGCAGTCTACAATCTGGCAAAGGAACTACCTCGATTATGCATGAACAGTATGTCCTATTCCGCTAGCCTTCTGTAGTAATTCTGTGCTGGTAACTAAATAATATTAATAATTTTGTCAGGTTGGCATTAAGTTGAGTTGACTTTGTTAGGTTGGCACCAAGTTGAAGATTGAAATGCATTTATCACGGAAAAATTGATTGGGCACTGCTGCTTCAATAGTAGTATAAAAAGGTCATCCTCAAGGTCATCCAGGTCAACCACCCCCAACCTCAAGGTCATCCAGGTCAACCACCCCCAACCTCAAGGTCATCCAGGTCAACCACACCCACCTCAAGGTCATCTAGGTCAACCACCTTAACCTCAAGGTCATCCAGGTCAACCACCTTAACCTCAAGGTCATCCAGGTCAACCACCTTAACCTCAAGGTCATCCAGGTCAACCACCCCAACCTCAAGGTCATCCAGGTCAACCACACCCACCTCAAGGTCATCTAGATCAACCACACCCACCTCAAGGTCATCCAGGTCAACCACACCCACCTCAAGGTCATCCAGGTCAACCACCTTAACCTCAAGGTCATCCAGGTCAACCACCCTAACCTCAAGGTCCAAAAAATAAAAATAAAATAAAAATAAAAAATAAAGAAAAAAAATAAAAAAATAAAAAAAAAAAAATAAAAAAAAAAAAAAATAAATAAAAAAATAAAAAAAAAATTAAAAAATAGAAAAATATTAAAAAAAAAAATTAAAAAAAATGAAAAAAAAAATTGAAAAAAAAAATTGAAAAAAAAAATTAAAAAAAAATAAAAAAATTAAAAAAAAAAAAAAAAAAAAAAAAAAAAAAATTGAAAAAAAAAATTAAAAAAAAATAAAAAAATAAAATAATAAATAAATAAAAAAATATATATAAATAAATAAAAAAAATAAATAAATATAAAAAAAAAATTGAAAAAAAATTAAAAAAAAACCAGTACGTGTGTGTGTGTGATTTTGGCGTATTGGTTTTGGATTACTTCCATCTTTATCAACATCAAGAGTAAGTACCAGTGCATTTTATAGTTCTATAATATATATATATTTATATTATATTCATGATTCAACAATTAAGTCCAAAAGAGTAGAATTTTGAAGTAGTTTGAGACTGACAATTAAATTCTAAAATGACAAGTTTAATTATGAATTAGGTCCCAATACATAGAGTAAATGACATATTCAAAAATGACTAGTGTAATTATGAATTAGGTTCCAATACATACAAGTTAAGAGTTTAATTGTGAATTAGGTTCTTTGAGTTGGTGGTTGTAATCCATCCTAACCTATAAACGTATAATCATAAAGTATATCCTAGACCTCCATTTCACATGATTGTAATTCATCCTAACCTAAAAACCGTATAATCACAAAGTAGATCCTAGACCCCCATTCACATTCCCCCATCCCCACCCCACCCCCACCTCACCATACAGCTCCAGACCATCATCCCTACATGAGAACATAAACACCTACGAAACTCCATCCCCAACCCACCCACACACCCGACCCACGATCCCAGATACCAATTCACCACCTTCATCCCCCACATCTGTTGATAGTGATATATAAATAGAGTTGAATACTGCATACCATACTAATACAATATTGTTTTTCTATATTACTAGCCGTCAGGCTCGCTTCGCTCGCCATATCCGTTTAGCCAGACGTTTAGTCTGGACCCCCGACTGGATCGTCCTAACAAATGATAAAAATGCTCAAATGAAAAATGCAGGCGAGCGAAGCGAGCCTGCTGATCTCATTCTTGGATGATCCTGTTGGGGGTCCAGGGGGCGGAGCCCCCTGGCTAGACGGATATGGCAAGCGAAGCGAGCCTCACGGCTAGTACTAATAATAAATTATAAGTAGCTGAACATATCAATCTGAGCCATCTATCTGCATGAGGATTTTTTCCTCATCACCTCATCTATTACTGGTTCAATATGTTCTGAAAACAGCCTGTCATAAATCAACTCATGATTGATGATAACTGATATTTCTTCGTGGTTTGTTTAACAAGCCTGAATAATATTTGTTTGCATTTCCCTCGAATGTGGCAAAAATTCCTCACATTCCAAACAGCAATTTATAAATACTGTAACTTACTTCAAATCAAACATACAACGACGAAATTCATAAATACTATGTATTCTAGAGCAAATATACTACACGACGGAATTCATAAATACTGTATCTGAAAGCAAATACATAACACACGACTTTGTCGAATTTTTTATTTGCCTTCAATTTTGCACCCACGTATCTTGTTAGACTCACTCCATATTGTCAGCTTTGTTTGAATGGGAAGCATTAATATGATATGCCATGTGATATGCTGACAGTTTGGAGCAATGAGTACCATTCTAGACTCCTGTTAAATTGGTGAAAAAATGAAATTCACCAGTAATGATGACGAATGATGTTTGATTCGCAAACATTGACTGAATTCATCGTATCGGTGTATTATGTTGACTTGGAATCACAGTTTGCTTTGTGTAGTTGTCAGTTGATACAATTTGGAGTGTTGATTTTCGTTTAAAACTTGCCAACTGATAGGTCCTCCATCAAAGTTTGGAAATGTGTGGGCTACCAGATCCATAGTCATTGGCCTGTCATTTATTAATTAGGGTGAAATTATATTCCATCTTATATTGATTCCAAATTTAATTATTGATATTTCATCAACTAAATTTTGAAAGCAGCCTTGTTTTGTAGAGGACATATTGGAATACATTTTGCTATATCATCAACAATATGATAAAATGAAAATTAATCTATTAGTTCCATGAGGAAACTTGATTTTTAGAAGCCTGTTGATTCAGATACATTTTTTCGAGGGCATATTCGAATACAGAATTTTTATCTATCATTAACATGATGATAAGATGGAACTTCATTTATTAGTTTTAAGAGGGAACAATTTATTTTCAGAAGCCTATTGATTCAAATTGTTTCTAAGTTGAAATGATTCAAGAGAATGATTTCATGGACTGTAGTCAAATCCTGATTTTTTCCGTAGTTTTTTGACTTAGTGGATAAAAATGCATGCTACTGTATTTCCAAATCCGAGCAAATGCAAAGAAGAAGTAGATAATATAACACTGGAGCTTCTTATTTTGTGACACCTGTTCCAGAATATTCCTTATTTACTTTCTCAACTTAACTGGTTGAGGATTCATTCTCAACTTATTCCTTCTAAATAAGCTTGGATTACAATGCAGTTGGGGGAGAAGAATGTATGAAAGTTAACTCGGGGTAAACTCTTCATAGACAACAATTGTCTAATTGTCTAATTGCCTAATTGTTTCTCATTGTCAATTTATTCATTTACCATTTCCTACTCACCTTCTTCTTTCCTTCTCCACTTACTTACTCTTCCATTTTCCTCTTTCAATCTCTGTGCCAATTTTCCCATCATTCTTTCACCGTTTTCTCCAACATAATAAATATTGTAGAATTACATCTTGCTGGTCTATCCCTTCCTTCATATAATATATCAATACACTTTAAGAAGCCTATTGATTCAGATTTTTTTCAATTAAGATGATTCAGGAGAATTATTGCAGTCCATTCCATGTACTGTAGTCAAATCAAACCTTCCACAACCCTTTCCCTCCTTCTACCAACTCTCCTTTCTCCTTTCTCTTTTCTCCTATATTTCGTCTTGCTCTTAACCTCCTCTCATTTCTCTCTCCTTTCTCACTCTTCCTCTCCCCTCCCCACCTATCTCTTCCCTTTACTGCTTCATCTTTCCTTATCACCCCTCTATTTCATTCTTCCTTTTTCCCTCTACACCTTCCTCTCCACATCCTCCTTCCTCTTCACTCCAATTCTCATTCTCCTCTTCTCTCTTCCCAACTCTTCTTTTCCTACTCTCTTTTTTCCGCCACACCTACCTTTTCACTCAATTACAGTCTCTTTCCTCACCTCTTTTCTATCTCCTTCACTCCTTTTTTCCCTATTCTCTTTTTTCTTTCCTCTGCTCCTTTCTCTTCCGTCTTTTCCTTTTTTCTTCACTTCTCTCTCTTATATCTACTTCTTCAATTCTCTTCACTTCTTCTCTCTCTAACTTATAGTTATTACAAATTGCTTTTTTCATATTATATACAGCTCAATAATTATTTTCTTAATTTATATTTTGTAAACTCATCCATAATTTTGCTGTATTGTAAGCTATTGTATGTAATATAAGTGTATAAGCCAATATAAATTGTAAACTACATGAATAAGGTACGCAATCAATCAATCATTTTCCTTCACCCCTTTCTCATCCATTCACTTCTTTCTCATCACCTTCCTCTTTCCTCTTCCCATTTCTTTTCTCTCTTTTCTTTCCTCCGCTCTTCTTTTTCCTTTATTAGTTGCTATTGATCTAACCTAATCTTCCTCTACTTCTTCCTCCCCCTTATCTTTTTTCTCTTAACTTATCTTTTTTCTCCCCTTCAAACCTCTCCTTCTTCCTCCCATTCTCCCTTTCTCTCCTCTTTCCTCTCTCCTACTCATCTCCTCTTTCCTTTCTGTTCCATTTTCCTCTTTCTCTCCCCAATTCCAATTTCTCTCCCCTTATTTCCGTACTCTGCCCTTCACTTCATCCTCTTCCTTTTCCACTTTCCCTCTCTGTTTCCTTCTCTCTGTCAATCTCTCATAATTGTGGCGCATGCGACCGCAGAGGCCATCACTCACCACTGCACATGTTTTGCCTGTTGCTCAGTTATACGGACCTAAACGGAAGCTTCACCGCAGAGTCGACATTGCGGCTAGATCGCCAAATAACCGCACTGCCATTCCAATCGATCCACAACTACTCAACTGTCACAATTTCCCACCAATAAACATCAACACTTCCCTCCAAACAATTCTGACAATCTAAAGTGAATCTCCCTTCGCATGTGATTCTATGTTATCGACTTCATACTGTCAGGATTCCTCACGAATGATACCAATGCTCCCCCTCCCAATAATGCTGACAATTTGAACTGAATCTCTTCTCGAATGTGATTCCATGTTATTGACTTCAAACTGTCAGAATTCCTTACGAATGACACCAATTCTTCCCCTTTAATCAAAGCTGACAATTTAAAATGAATCTCTCTTCGAATCTGGTTGATTTCAATGTGTCAGCGTTCCTTTAGAATAGTATATATGGTTCCAATACAACAAATGATGACAGTTTGAAGTGTGAATCACATTCTGTTGTCCACCCAAGTTTATGCACGTGTGAGATCAGATTTTCAGTTGGAGTTATTGGAGTGAATTCTAGTTATGAACTACTCAGACAGAACACATCTATTTTAGGGAATGAATGAAAAAGACTAAAAATTTAAAGAAATTAAAAAAAAATCTGGTGTGGCACAACTTTCCTTGCCGTTATGAACATAATTATCACCTGACGCTAGTGTTCCCGCGCATCTCAAGTCTACTATTCAAAGATCCAAGCCAGCTGGTGACAGGACAATAACGCTGGAGACACACAAAGTTTGCTATCTCCTCATAGTGAATGATTTAATAGAATCAACAGTTGCCAACAGTTTGTAATTGAAATAATAACATTTTCTAGAATTTCGAGCTTATTTTCAATTTCAGGTGAAAATGTTACTGAACATTAATTAAAGAGATTTTCATTCTCAATCTTTTCCATTTGGAATTTTTCGTTTAAATTGTATCTAAAGCCTGATAATTGGGAATCTAAAATCAAACTTTGCATAGATGAGGCGGAGCTCCTGAAATTTTTACTGATATGGAACTTGTGGCAGTTGATAGAGCTTATCAATGACTATTTTAGGTTCAAATTTGATCAAAATCGTTCAAGCTGTTTTCGAGAAAATCGCGAAAACCCCTGTTTTTGACAACATTCTCACCATTTTATCCGCCATCTTGAATTGCATCAGATCGAAATTGTTTGTGTCGGATCCTTATATTGTAAGGACCTTAAGTTCCAAATTTCAAGTCATTCCGTTGATTGGGAGATGAGATATCAGGTACACAGACGCACATACACTCTACACACACACACACACACACACACACACACACACCACACACACACACACACACCACACACACACACACACACACACACAACACACACACCACACACACACACACACACACACACCACACACACACACACAACACACACACCACACACCACACACACACACCACACACACACACCACACACACACAACACACACACACACACACACAACACACACACACACACACACACACACACACAACACATATACAGACCACTTTTTTGGAATCAGGGGACCTTGAAACGTATAGAAATTTGGAAATTGGGGTACCTTAATTTTTTTCGGAAAGCAATACTTTCCTTACCTATGGTAATAGGGCAAGGAAAGTAAAAACCACAGATTTATTGATACTTAGAAAGACCGGTTTCGGTTATTACACCATTGTCAATTTCTGGTAAACCTTGTCAATCTTGACCTTGTCAGCCAATCTCTGAGTTTATCAGAGATTGACAATGGTGTAATAACCGAAACCGGTCTTTCTAAGTACCAATAAATCGGTGGTTTTTTGACAATTTCTTAGTCTTTTTCATTCAATATGAATAATTACCACAATATCAACTTCTCAACTATACAAAAAATATTTTAGGGAAATTCATTTAGGGCCGGTTTCCGAGTTCGGGATTCAGCTAAGTTCTAGACTTTAAACAACTGTAGTCAGAAAATTGGCTTTCCGAAACAGGGCGTAGTCGCAGATTTTATGATAATCTTTATTTTCTCATTTTTATAATTGAAAACGTTTTTCCTAGACAAAATTAAACATTCCTAATTATTTCAAAATAGCTTATTTCAAACTTTACACTATTTTCTCTTTATTTCATTTTGTGTTCAATTTCCAAGTTTTTCGAAGTTAAATTTAAACATGGGCTGCGACTACGCCCCGTTTTGGAAAGCCAATTTTCTGACTCCAGTTGTTTAAAGTCTAGACCCATAGAGAAACAATAGCGTAGGTAGATATTCTATGGTAAAGAGCGTTATGTCGCAACTTTCACTGTTGATTACTGTTGATTATTGTCGAATTTTACTGTTTTGTTGTATAAACGGCACAATATGAGATGCTACCAGTGTCACACAGCTTCACGGGAAAGCATTACATGAACTATCGGCTTGAGATAACAGTAATAGTTTTAACATAAACACCCTATACCATGGGATATCTACTTATGCTACTGTTTCTCTATGGTTCCAGACTTCAAACAGCTGGAGTCAGAAAATTGGCTTTCCGAAACGGGGCGTAGTCGCAGCCCATGTTTAAATTGAACTTCGAAAAACTTGGAAATTGAACACAAAAGAAACTAAGACACTGTAAGTAAAGGTAGAGAGGGCTCTTTTTACTTTCCTGCCCTATTACCATAGGTGAGGAAAGTATTGCTTTCCGAAAAAAATTAAGGTACCCCAATTTCTAAATTTCTATACGTTTCAAGGTCCCCTGAGTCCGAGAAAGTGGTTTTTGGGTATTGGTCTGTATATATATATATTATATATGTTGTGTGTGTGTGTGTGTGTTTGGTGTTGTGTTTGTGTGTGTGTGTGTGTGTGTGTGTGTGTGTGTGTATGAGTGTATGTGCGTCTGTGTATACGATATCAGTAGATACAAAACGATACTTTAGACGGGTTTTTTTGCTCCAAAACCCCCTCTCCCCTCTCCCCTCTCTCACCCCTCGTCCATCCCGCCGCCCCTTCCCCCCGCCCGCATGGTGGGGGGTGTTGGGGGGTGTTCTAAAAATAGATTTCCCCTTCCCCCTGCCCAGTGGTGATGAGGGGGATGAAAAGAGAGAGATATATCTCTCTCTATCCCCTTCCTCCTGACCAGTGGCGATGAGGGGGATGAAAAGAGAGAGATATATCTCTCTCCATCCCCTTCCCCTTGCCCAGTGGAGATGAGGGGGATGAAAAGAGAGAGATATATCTCTCTCTAACCCCTTCCCCTTGCCAAGTATAGATGAGGGGGATGAAGAAAGTGAGGGAAAAAATAATTTCCCTTTGAGGGGGAAAAAATTCCCTTGCTGACAGATTAAAGTGAATCCTTTTCTCTAATGCTATACTGACAGATTGAAGTGAATCCTTCACTCTACATCTATACTGTCAGATTAAAGTGAATCCTTCTCTCTAATGCTATACTGACAGATTGGAGTGAATCCTTTTCTCTATTGCTATACTGTCAGATTGAAGTGAATCCTTCACTCTACATCTATACTGTCAGATGAAAGTGAATCCTTGTCTCTAATGCTATACTGACAGATTGAAGTGAATTGAGAAATTCCCTATCACTCTACATCTAATGCTATACTGTCAGATTAAAGTGAATCTCTACAATAATCTAAGTTCTATTATGCTTGGTTTCCAACTGACAGTCAAGAGTTCAATCAAACTGTTTATGAATGTGTGAAAAATTGAGCTCTTTTGCTGAACAAACATCCAAGTCGTTATTGTTTAAGTGTTTTCTCCGACAATGTGTAAGTATAATTGGAATGAGCTAGCATATCTAAAAATACTTACATATTCTCAGACCTATTTCACTCGGGCAAAATAATACTCAACGTCTATAGTTACCATGAAACTGTCTTGAGAAGATACGATTTCCGCTCACATTCAATTCCCATGGATGAGAATTAAAACTTCTGATGTTATCCTCATTCAAAACCACTGAATATTCTTTCAGCAACTTAATAGTGTGATTAAAGTTGCCTTCACTATCAACATCGATAATTTTAAGGTGAATTTTGCCATTATCGGCAAATGTTACCTTTGTTAGCACAAACCAATCATAAGGATAAAATTCAAAACCCAAATCAAGTAGTGGATTTGCTTCTACAGAGAACTCGTTGAAACTTCTCCAATCGAAATAGTTAGACAACATGTTGACAGTTCAAGCGTTTAGACTAAAGTGACGCGTGTGCCTGCTTGTGTGCATGCTACACTCCCTCGTCTAGACAAATGACACGTGCGCTCTGCTCCCTGTGAGGTCCCCCTCTACAGATAAGACCGATAACTCCTGCATCGAAAAACTGTTACATTCAATCATAGACACATGAAAAAATGTCTAGACTGATTTATTGTGTTGAAGCGACATGTGTTTAACCATTAAAGTTCATTATACTTCAAATTTCTCTCTCACATAATATGACAAGTGTTATCCTTTCACAAGATTTCAGAGACCAAACCCTTCATACTCGCCGCCTTCATCTTGAAGCAGCATGTGTTTAACCGTTTAAATTCACTATGCTTCAAATTTCACTCTCTCTCATAATATGTCAAGTGTTATCCTTTTACAACATTCTATGTTTTCGGGGCCAAACCGTTACATTCAATCATAGACACATGAAAAAATGTCTAGACTGATTTATCGTGTTGGAGCGAGATGTGTTTAACCGTTTAAATTCACTGTGCTTCAAATTTCACTCTCTCATAATATGTCAAGTGTTATCCTTTTACAAGATTTTATGTTTTCGAGATCAAACCGTTACATTCAATCATAGACACATGAAAAAATTTCCAGACTGATTTATCGTTTTGAAGCAAGATGTGTTTAACCGTTTAAATTCACTGTGCTTCAAATTTCACTCTCTCATAATATGTCAAGTGTTATCCTTTTACAAGATTTTATGTTTTCGGGGTCAAACCGTTACATTCAATCATAGACACATGAAAAAATGTCTAGACTGATTTATTGTGTTGAAGCAACATGTGTTTAACCGTTAAAGTTCATTCTACTTCAAATTTCACTCTCTCATAATATGTCAAGTGTTATCCTTTCACATAATTTCAGAGACCAAACCCTTTATACTCACTGCCTTCATCTTGAAGCAGCATGTGTTTAACCGTTTAAATTCACTATGCTTCAAATTTCACTCACTCTCATAATATGTCAAGTGTTATCCTTTTACAAGATTTTATGTTCTCGGGGTCAATATGATCCCTTTGTACTGTGCTAAACCCATTTTTTCTGTAATAATTTTGGCTACCTGATTTTCTGTAAGGTTATGTTGTTTGGCCTCTATCCAGTTCATATTAAAACTCACGCATGTGTATCTGCTCATGATATCATAGGCCACTCTGTAGATGAATAAATTGAGATAATCTATGTATGGAGCCGAACATTGCAGTCTCATAACAGAGCCCTCTTCCGAATTTTTAATTCCCTCAGCTATTTCATCACGAACGATTTTCACAGCGACTTCCATCTCGTTTTTCTTAATAAAATCTCCTATATCATTTTTAGTTGCATACGTTTCTGCAATTTGATTAATCAGAATAGCAATAGCATCTTTTGTAATGAATTGTTCAATACCATCCATCTAATTTCTGTACTAAGCTGTTTTAATTTAGTATTGAGATAGTTTCTGTCCAGCACCTCCAAATTCTTAATTTTATCCGATATGGCTTTTAATTTCTCATCTAAATAAGCTTTATCAACTTTATTGTTGTTAATACTCTTCAACTGGGATGAAAAGCTGTCTGTTAAAGTTTTCACTTCTCCAAGAGCAGATTCTAAAGTTAGAGTTCTCTCTGCAATAACTTTATCGATATTGGCGCTAAAATTTTGTAATGAACTTAGAATATGTTCTCTTTCAATTATGCTCACTCCGATATTCTTGGTATTTTCCGAAATGAGTTTGGTTATTTGCGAATCTAAATAAAATTTCACAGCTTTGCTGATTCCTTGTTGATTTATCGATTCGATTATTTTCTGTGTTATCGAATCAATATCACACGTAAGATTAGCAGCAGCACCACCACCACCGCCAGCACTAGGTGTATCAATCTGACCGAATCAATGCAGAGTCATCATAACACTAAACAATTAGTTTTGCTTCTTTAGCTCTTCAATTATAGAGGCGATCTCACAATCATGTCCAGTGTTGCCAGAAGCTTTTGAGGAATAGAGTAAATTATCTTTCCACTATTCGTCAAAATTATCAAAAGTATTGAAAAATTCTATCATGAGAATTATTTTTTGCAAATTTCAATAAACATCCCTTCTTTTTACTAATTTTTTACTGGAAAATAACTTCTGAATCATTTGCGATTTAATTCCCTGATTTCGTTTAACATAGCCTCTTTGATCTAAATGTATGCCTGTAAGTGTTAAGATTTTTTATACTTATCCAGATCTCTCTGATTATAAAGTTGAATTAGGTCTTGAACTGAATAATAATCAAGTGGACCGTGTGTTAAACGAAATCTTTCATTATAAATATCTATATAACTGTTATTGAATATTACTTGCTGGTTTCCAATATAATACACATCATCTTTAGAATTGTATGAAATTCCATAACCAATTGAATTATTCAATTTTTCTGCATGAAACGTTTTTAGATATTGTGACAGCACATCATCGTTTTTACTAGAACCAAGTGAACTGTTTTCAAATTTAGTTGAGCTTAAAAGATTGCCTGTTGAACTCCTATAGCTTTTATCATAACTCGCCTGCTCATAATCAATCTCCATGCTCTCTTCTTCCTCTTTTACCTCTTCCTTTTTTGGTTTCACACCATGATTAGAGTGAAAACTAGATTTGTTTTCTCCCAGTTCAATTATGGGCTCTATCAACGGTGAGAGCGTTTTCCTATTGTATCCTCCGATCGTTTTTCAAAATTAACTAAGCTTTTATGCTTGTTGCTGATTACTTTTCTCAATTTCTTAATCTTTTCGATTGAACCAATGTTCTCTCTATTCAGTTTTCTGCTGCTGCCACGTGTTTTGGACAGCATGACTGCACAAAGAATTAATCTCTACTGAACGGTAAGAAACGTATCGAGTAAATCTAGGTACTTGCGCTATTAATTCCACATCGGTCATAATAGTTACAAAATTATGAGGTTTACAATTCCAAACTTTATGACAAGTTTAGCGAAATTTTATAAGAAATATCTCCTCCAACATGATCTCTGTGAATTGATTCAGACTCAATAAATCTATCTTGAAGATTATAATCATATTTGCATTGTCCCTAGTGAAATGTTTCTGTGTGCTCCATAACTCTGAAAAATATGCAGTGTCATATTATGATGTCGTCCCATAGTAAAATATTCTCTTATTTGAGGTACATGATTAAGTTGTAAGTCGTCAAATATAGCTAAAGAAATTCTGCTATTTTGTTTGGATGAGGTATAGATTCAGAATTGTTGTTTATATGAAATTCAATATCTTTCATTTTTGAAAAGACTTTTCTCAAAAACAAGTACTTATCTTGATACTCGCTCTTCGTATGCAAGTATATAGTTTTAAATCTCAACCCATTCTTTAAAAAAATTAAATTAAATAGCAAATTGGTCTTACCACAGCCTTACCTCCCCTTCTCCTTCACCTCATCCTCCTCCTCCTCCTCCTACTCCTTCTCCTTCTCCTCTCTTTATTCTTCAATTTCTATTCATATCACCATTATAATTTAGGTTTCGTTATTTTTTTTGTCCATTGATTATTATTTTTGTATTTTAATAATATTTATTCAGCTTGTTTGTAATATTGTATATATTTTTTTCTGAATTTGATTTGTTTAATCTAGTAATTATTTAGCGTTGTATTGGACGGTTGAGTGTAAGAGAGGGCCGGCTGCGCCCTAACTCCGCCCTCCTAGGTAAAAATAAAGGCAGCTATTCTATTCTATTCTATTCTTTTCTATTCAATTCTTCATCCCCCACTCCTTCTCCTTCTGATAACCATCTCAATTTTCTCCTTCTTTTTCCTTCTCCTTCACCGTTCCATTATTTACCTCTATCAATCATTCTTCCTTCTCCTTCTACTCTCTACCTCCTCCTGCTGATGCCTCATAACCTTAGTTTCCCTCTCTCACAACCTCCTTCTCATTCGCCTCCTTCTCCTTCTGATAACCATCTCAATGTTCTCCTTCTTTTTCCTTCTCCTTCGCCGTTCCATTATTTACCTCTATCACTCTTCCTTCCTTCTCCTTCTACTCTCTACCTCCTCCTGCTGATCCCTCATCACCTTAGTCTCCCTCTCTCCCCCACCTCCTTCTCATTCGCCTCCTTCTCCTTCTTATAACCATCTCAATGTTCTCCTTCTTTTTCCTTCTCCTTCGCCATTCCATTATTTACCTCTATCACTCATTCTTTCTTCCTCTTCTGCCCTCTCCTCCTCCTGCTGATCCCTCATCACCTTAGTTTCCCTCTCCATTCTTTCCCGCTCTCGTATCTCTTCTCCTTCTCTGGAACCTAATCCTCTTCCATCTCATTCTACCCCCTTCCTCTCAGTACAATCTTAGTATGTGTGAATGACTCTCTGTCATTCATATATATATGACTCTATATATGACTCATAATATATATGACTCTCACACATATATGACTCTCTTATATATATATTATATATATATATATATATATATATATATATATATATATATAATTATAATTATATATATATATGTATGTATGTATGTATCTGAATATGTCGTATATTTATACAACAAGCAGCAGTCCCTCCTACACTCCTAACTGCTACAGGGTCCTAATTATCACTCTAAGCACACTTCATATTCAACGTTGTTCCCATCATCATGTTCTTCCTCCTCTGACCCCTCCTCCTTCTCATGCATCATCTTCTCCTTCTTCTTCTCGTTCCTCTCCTCCTTCTCCTCCACTTCCACCTTCTCTTTCTTCTTCTTTCTCCTCCTCTTTCTCCTCATCCATCTTCACCTTCCTTCTCTTCTTCTTCTTCTTCTTCTTCTTCTATCTTCTTCCTCTTCCTATTTCTCTTTTTCCTAATTATCCTTCCGTTCCAACTTATCTTCCTCAGCCATTCCTTCTCCACATCATCTTTTCCTCCTCCTACGTTTGACCTTCTCCTCCCTTCCTGCTTCTCACATTATTCTTCTCTCCTTTTTCTTCAACTTCTCCTCCTCATCCTCATCCCCCTCATCACCACAATAATCCTACTTCTCGTCCTTTTCCTCTCTCTGCTCCACTCTTTCTAATAACCACCTACTCGTCCTATATTGTCTTTTTACTACTTTTCTTTTTTCATCTCCTTTCTTTTCTACCTTTTATCTTCTACTCTTCCACCTCACATTCCACCTCCTTCTATCCCCTCTACTTTCAACTTGTTCTCCCTATCCTGTTTCTATTCCCCCTTCTCTTACTTCCCATTTCCTTACAACGGTTTTTCTACTCTTCCCTCTTTCCACTTCTATTTTTCTCCTTATTTCTATTTCCCTCGTTCTCCCCATTCCTCTCCTACTCCTCTTACTCCTTTCCCTCCTCATCATCTCATTCTCCACTCATTCTTTCTCCTCCTTCTCCTCCTACTCCTCCTTTTTCTTCTACTCCTCCTACTCCACCTCCTCCTACTCCTCCTCCTCCTGCTCCTCCTCCTCAAACTACTCCTCTTCCTCCTCCTACTCCTACTCCTTCTACTCCACCTCCTCCTGCTCCTTTTCCTCCTCCTTCTGCACCTCCTCCACAAACTACTGCTCCTACTCCTCCTTCTCCTACTTTTTCTACTCCACCTCCTTCTGCTCCTCCTCCTCAAACTACTCCTCCTCCTGCTCCTCCTCCTCAATCTACTCTCCAACACCCTCTCCTTCTTCGTTTCTTCTTCATTGTCCTCCTTCACTCCTTTCTACTCGAACCCCTCCACTCTCTTCCAACTGTCTTCTCTCACTCAATTTCCTTCCAACCACTCATTTGTTTGCTCTCTCTTCCATTTTTTCCATCTCTCTCTCTGTCTGACGACTGGAGGGCGGAAATGTAATCCTCCCACAAACCAAAATTAGCCGACCCGAAATAGATTTGAATTTGCATTGATGGGTGGACAAGGGGTTAGGGGTGGGGGTTGCAAACAACTGCAATTAAATGCTTGTCGAGTAATTAGCGAGCAGCTCAGTTGTTGGGAGCTCAATTTACTTTTCTCCCTGCACTCATGAGATTACGTGATTGTTGACAGGGGTTGATGACAGGGAAGTAGAGAGGGTTGAAGAGGAAGTCACAAAGTGACAAGGAGATGAATAAACGCAATAAGATGATTTGAATCGGTGGATTAGTTAGAAAGAGAAAACTCAGTTGAGAGGGTAAAAAAGGTTACATTGTGAGGTTTGTTTCAAACTGTTAGCATTCATTACAAGTACAGTCGAACCTCGATATAAAGTAATTTTTTTAACATCCATAGAACACATTTAATATCATA
The DNA here is from genome assembly GCF_014356525.2 of Nilaparvata lugens. Taxonomy (NCBI): domain Eukaryota; kingdom Metazoa; phylum Arthropoda; class Insecta; order Hemiptera; family Delphacidae; genus Nilaparvata; species Nilaparvata lugens. Next base: position 17,402,494 of record NC_052505.1, on the reverse strand, counting down.
TGAATCACTAACTGCAGAAGGGGAACATGTCCAGTTCTCCTAATTTTACAGGAGAAGCAAAAAACTACTTCAAAGGAAAACTAACAAGTGGAATTATTTAATATTTTATTCGAATATGATATAGTTATATTATACATGATATTATGTAATTACTGACCCAAATTTCATTCTACAGAAGTTTAAAAAAATATATTTTTTCGATTGGACATGTTACCTTTTTGCAGTTAACAGTCATAAGTCAAAATAGAAGGATTATTTTCTTGGAAAAAACAAGTTAATTTTACACAATTATATGAGAGTGGATACATATATTCTTGATTAGATAAGTTTGAGTAGGCTACATAGTCCGATGATTGGATTTATAAGAAGTATCTTTCTTTTGAAAATACTTATTCTATATATAATCCATAAGCACAACACTCATTTTCAATTGAGATGAGTATTATCATAGAAAAACAATAGCATAAGTAGATATCCCATGGTATAGGGTGTTTATGTCGTAACTTTTTCTGTTATCTCAAGCCGATAGTCCACGTAGTTCTTTCCCATAAAGCTATGTGACACTGGCAGTCTCCCATATTGTACCGTTCATACAATCTCACCCGGCCAAAACAGTAAAAATCTACAATAATCGACAGTAATCGGCTCGAGATAACAGTAAAATTTGCGACATAAACGCCCTATAACATGTGATATCTACTTATGCTATTGTTTCTCTATGGTATTATACAATAGAAATTATTGTTTATTGTTTTTGAAAGGACGGATTCACGGATCCAAAGGTTCAAAGGACCGCACACGTCAGCCGAAGCTAGTAGAGGAAGATTGTGGGGATAGACACACTTTTTTGCTCGAAATCCCCTCCCCCCTCTCCCCCCTCGTCCATCCCTCCTCCCCTTCCCCCGCCTGTAGGGTGGGGGGGGTGTTCTAAAAATAGATTTCCCCTTCCCCCTGTCCAGTGGCGGTGAGGGGGATAGAGAGAGAGGGAGATATATCTTTCTCTCTCTTTCTAAAAATAGATTTCCCCTTCCCCTGTCCAGTGGTGGTGAGGGGGATAGAGAGAGAGGGAGATATATCTTTCTCTCTCTTTCTAAAAATAGATTTCCCCTTCCCCTGTCCAGTGGAGGTGGGGGGATAGAGAGAGAGAGATATCTCTCTCTCTCTCTCCAGGTGAGGGAAAAAAAAATTTCCCTTTTAGGAGGAAAAATTCCCTCTCTCTACTGTCAGATGAAGTGAATCATATTTCTACATCTATGCTATACTGACAGATTGAGGTGAAACCTAAAGATGTGGGGAAAAAAATCTCTTTGAGAGGGAAAAATTCTCTACTGTCAAATTAAAGTGAATCCATATTTCTACATCCAATGCTATACTGACAGATTGAAGTGAATCCATTTCGCTCTACTATGATGCCAGACTCACTTGAGAAATTCCTTTGGTGTCAGATTAAAGTGAATTCATATTCTACATCTAATGCTATACTGACGATTGAAGTGAATCCATTTCGCTCTAATGATATACTACGATGACGGGCTCAATTGATCCTTATCTCTTCCCGCACCCTTCTTTATTACGAAGGCCGAGTAAAGGAAGAATGTTATACTAATGTTATACGCTCCCCTCGCTTCTCACAACCAGCATTTCTTCTTCTTCTTTTACTCGTGACATCTCTTTCCCGCACCCTTCTTTATTACGAAAGGAAAGGAGACAAGAAGTAACTATCTTCCATTTTGATCGATCGTTCCTATACTGACAGATTAAAGTGAACGTTTCTCAGCAGCATTACGAAAGGAAGGAATAGTATAAGTTTTTAATGGGACATATCACCTCTTTAGAGTAAAGTGACGCGTGCATTCGCTCGCGTGTGCCTCATCTAGCCACATCTGCTCTGCTCCTGTGAGGTCCCTTTCTAACCCCAATAACTCCTGCATCGAAAACCATTACATGAAAAAAATGTCTAATCGATTTATGTGACAAGTGTTAGTCGTTAAAGTTACTTCACACAACCTTTAAAAGATTTATCGATATAGTCAAAAATGTCTAGGGTGAAAACTATAGGTGTGAAGTTCACTCACACAACCTTTAAAAGATTTATTGATATACTCAAAAATGTCAATCACGGTGGTCTAGACTGAAATTTGAAACTATAGGTGTTGAAGTTCACTCCCTCAACCTTTAAAAGTTATCGATATACTCAGAAATGTCAATCACGGTGGTCTAGACTGAAATTTGAAACTATAGGTCTGTACTCCTCTCACATCCTTTAAAAGATTTATCGATATACTCAAAAATGTCTAGACTGAAACTATAGGTTTTGTCTCTCACACATGTGTTTATACAATCAATCACACTCGTCTAGACTGAAACGTTCACTCTCTCATACTCAACTCAAGATTTTATGTTTTCGGCGCCAATATAAAGTCTTATATTTGACCAATCCATTTTTTCTGTAATAATTTGCACTACTGATGTTCGTTAAGGTATGATCCTTTGCCTCAATCCAATTCATATGGAAACTTACCTCAGCATATTTGATACAATGTCAAATGCGATTTGTGGATAAATAGACTTAGGTACTCAATGAATGGGGCCGAACATTGCAGTTCATGACAGTACCTTCTTCCGAATTTTTAATTGCCTCAGCTATTTCATCACGAACGCTTTTCACAGCGTCTGCCATCTCGTTTTTCTTAATAAAATCTCCAATATCATTTTTAGTTGCATATTTTCTGCAATTTGATTAATCAGAATAGCAATAGAATCTTTTGTAATAAACTGCTCAATACCCTCCATAATATTAGCTTTTATTGCACTCGCCATTTCAGATAATCGTTTTTCAAACTCTTCCTTTGTTAATGAAGAACTAATCAATTTCTGCAAAGTAGATCTAAATATTGCTTATCAATTCCCGATGGGTGTGTTTCATTTACTTTAGTAAAAATTTCTGTACTAAGTTGTTTCAATTTAGTATTGAGATAGTTTCTGTCCAGCACTCCAATTCTTAATTTTATCTGATATGGCTTTAATTTTTCATCTAAATAAGCCTGATCAACTTTATCGTTGTTAATACTGAGCAACTGAGATGAAAAGCTGTCTGTTAAAGTTTTCACTTCTCCTAAAGCACTCTCTAGAGTTGAGTTTCTCTCCAATAGCTTTATCGATATTAGCACTGAAATTTTGTAACGTACTTAGAATATGTTCTCTTTCAATTATGCTCACTCCAATATTCTTTGTATTTTCCGAAACGAGTTTGGTTATTTGCGAATCTAAATAAAATTTCACAGCTTCGCTGATTCCTTGTTGATTTATCGATTCGATTATCTTCTGTGTTATCGAGTCAATATCACACGTAAGATTAGCAAGAGCTCCGCTAGCACTACCCGTATCAATTCGTCCGAATCGATGTAGAGTCATCGTGACACTAAACAATTAATTTTGCTTCTTTTAGCTCTTCAATTATACTCGCGATTTCCACATCATGCCCACTGTTCCCACTAGCTTTTGAGGAATAGAGTAAATTTAATCTTTCCACTAATTCGTCAAAATTATCAAAGTATTGATAAATTCTATCATGAGAATTATTTTTTGCAAATTTCAATAAACCCCAACCCTTCTTTTTACTAATTTTTTTACTGGGAAATAACTTTTGAATCATTTGCGATTTAATTCCCTGATTTCGTTTAACATAGCCTCTTCGATCTAAATGTATACCTGTAAGTGTTAAGATTTTTTTATACTTATCCAGATCTCTCTCATTATAAAGATTTGAGTTTGGTCTCGCACTGAATAATAACTCAAGTAGACCGTGTGTTAATCGAAATCTTTCATTATTAATATCTATATAACCGTTATCGAATATTACTTGCTGATTTCCAATATAATACACGTCATCTTTAGAATTATATGAAATTCCATAACTGATTGAATTATTCTGTTTTTCCGCATGAAACGTTTTTAGATATTGTGACAGCACATCGTCGTTTCTGCTAGAACCAAGTAAACTGTTTTCAAATTTAGTCGAGCTTAAAAAATTGTCTGCTGAACTCTCATAACTCTGTTCATCTCCCTCTCCATTATCATCAATTTCCATACTCTCCTCTTTTACTTGTTCCTTTTTTGGTTTTACACCAGAGTGTGAGAATTTGTTTTTTCCCAGTTCAATTATGGGCTCTATCAACGGGGAGAGCGTTTTCCTATTATATTCCTCCGATCGCTTTTCAAAATTGACTAAGCTTTTATGCTTCTCTCTAATTACTTTTCTCAATTTCTTAATCTTTTGATTAAACCAACGTCCTTTCTATTCAGCTCCTGCTGTATGACAACATGACTGCACAAAGAATTAATCTCTACTGAACGGTAAGAAACGTATCGAGCGAATCTCGGTACTTGCCGCTATTAATTCCACACTCGGTCATAATAGTTAGAAAATTATGAGGTTTACGATTCCAAACTGTATGACAAAGTTTAACGAAATCTTTATAAGAAATATCTGCTCCAACATGATCTCTGTGAATTAATTTCAGACTCAATAAATCTACCTTGAAGATTATAATCATATTTGCGTTGTCCCTAGTGAAATGTTTCTGTGTGGCTCCATAACTCTGAATTAAATATGCTGTGTCAATATTACGATGTCGACCCATGGTAAAATATTCTCTTATTTGAGGTACGTGATTAAGTTGGAAGTCATCGAAAATGACAAGAGAAAATTGTTGATTTTGTTGGGGTGACTATAGATCCCGAATTGCTGTTTATATGAAATTCAATACCTTCATTTTTGAAAAGACTTTTCTCAAAAACAAGTACTTATCTTGATACTCGCTCTTCGTGTGCAAGTATATAGTTTTAAATCTCAACCCATTCTTTGAAAAAATTAAATTCAATAGTAAATTGGTCTTGCCACAACCTGAAGAGCCTATTATAAGGATCCTTGCATTATGTGGTAATAACTTACCATTTTTACACCATGTTGGCATTTCTTTCTCTCTTATAACATTGTCGAAATTTACTATCGGAATCATGTTAGTCACGTGTACAGCATGCGATCTGATAAGGAACTAATCATTTTTCGTAAGTTATCAAGGAGGAGGAGGTTGTGCGCTAGACACCACATGGCTGTGTATAGCTTATCACATCGGGATGCAAGCGACAGGTTCTCCTCGCTCTCCCCTTTCAATGCACTGATAGAAGTTTCTCACTTCAATTCCCCCTCTCTCTCTCTCTCCCGCACCCTCTTCACGAGAACGCATGTGTTCCCCCTTAGCAAATAAAACTTCAGATTAAAATGAAACTGAGAAGCATTTTTTGATAGAGACGTATTATATTTACACCAAATCTTTGTCATATTTTTACACTGAATGGAATGTATTTGCAATAGATTATTTACAATAAATGTACGTGATATTTACAATAGATTATTTACAATAAATGTACGTGATATTTACAATAGATTATTTACAATAAATTTACATGATATTTACAATAGATTACAAAAGATTATTTTTCATCTAATAGTTGATCCTTACTAATATAACTAGGTGTTGAAAACCCAATCCATTTCACTAGCAGTCCTTTTTTATCACGTTTTAATATTTTTTCAATCAAATACACTTCTCTCTCCGATTCATTTAATTGTGTTTTTTTAATTTCTTCTGCATAAAACCTACCACTAATTACTTCTCCGTTTAGATCTCGCAAGCTATACGTTACAGGTTGAGAAGGAAATATAGAATGAATTACAAAATACTCTGCGCTCCAGTTTATGTTATAAGATTTATCGAAAAGAACCCTTTTCTTTGAGATTCGTACAACATCTCCTAGCTTAAATTTCGGTTTTGAATTTTTCAATTTATGTCTATTGATGCAGAATTCATGACATTAAAACATGATTACGATCTTTTTTCCTCACATCTTCAGGTTTCATTCTAATGGATGAATGCATTGTTGCATTATAATCTCGAACTAAACTGTCTAGTTTGATATCCAGTTTTTGGTTCCATGTTCAGTTAAATATCTATAAATTTTTGCTTTAAGTGTTCTATTAAACCTTTCAACTATGGAGGCTTTCTTATCACTAAAAACATGATAATGTTTAATACTATATCTATCTAATAATGCTTTAACTTTTAATTAAAGAATTCTGTTCCTTGATCTGTTTGGAACAGCTTAACTCCTTTATTTTTAGAAATAATTGGCTCGAGAGCGTTAATACAGATTGGCTTGTCTTGTCTTTTATGGTACACAATATGCAAATTTTGAAAAACATTAATAACAGCTAAGATATATTGTAACCCTTATTAAAACGTGATAAACTTGTCATCTCAATGAGATCGGCTTGAAGCAAGTCTTTTTCACTTTTCAACTCATATTTGCGAGTGGGATAGTTCACACGCGGTACACTATGAAGCTCTAAAGCTAACTTAGATCTAATAATATTCATGATATTTACAACAGACAAATCAAATCAGTGGTGTCGGATGATTGTCATGGGACATACTGAGCAATTGTTAGTATGAAGACTTCCTTACTACTGTTCAATCAATTTTATATGTGTACATACTTAATCAGACTAAACCGACCTTCATATATTATTCTAACTTACATATTGCTTTACAACTAGAGTAGCTTGGTTTAATTCAATAAATCAACATAGAATGACAAACATTATACAGCATTTATTTTTTGTCAATAGTTATAATAATTTTGCATTTATTTGTAACTTACAACTAATACATTTATTCCTTAAACCTCTACAAGTATTACAATTAATTTTCACATTCAAAGCTTTTAGTATTTAATAGTTTTATTCTCTCCTCAATTAACGAGTTCATCATAATTTCTGTAAAAAAGTTAAAGTTATAGTTTGTACAACATTGCTGATTCGCCACACATTTTCATAATTTCAAATGTAAATCTTACACTATCAATGTTTTTATCTGTTAACCTATCATCAATGAAATAATACATTCGAATATTCAACCAACCTAATGAATTACAATAGCAAAATTCAGGAATTTCCTTTAATTCACATCTTCGATGTCTATCAACTATATTCTTATTTATAATATAACATACGCTTATATGTTCTGACTTCTGTTCTTCACTTTTACCAGGTTTTATAAATGTTAAATATTCCTCAAACGTTAGTCCTTCTTTTCCGAAATTATTCAATTCTAATATTGTTTTCTCAATAAGTTCGAAATAACAACATCTATATTTTTCATCGATTTTATTCGAAAAATAGTTCTTATCAAATGAAATTGAATCCATCTCCAATCTGAAATTAAACATAATATGCTATCAATCTTGTTCTAGCCCATTCTCATCTGCAGAATCTCGTAAAAAATTCCAGATAAGTTCATTTAATTGTTCTTTTGTTAAATGTTTATTTTTTTCTGTTATACATTTTTTAATTTTATCAATAGAATCCTTTAGATGCGCACACACACATCTCCATGAATCGGGGCAATCTTTTTCCCTGTGAGCATCATATGATGTACCATATAAATCACAAACTGAAATATGATTATAGTTATCACTATGCCAAACTCCTAATTTTTCATAGTCTCTCACAATGTTAGATATTGTAGATTTGTCCATCCTTTTTCTGCTAACTGGTCCAATAATTGCTGATGCGTCTCCAATACTTCAGTTAGTTCACAACGATAACTTTGTATTCTCGCCATTTTTTCTAAAGAAACAGAATCATATTAGCCACAAATCTTGTTTCAATAATTCTGTATGACCTTATTTCTCTACTATCTTACTATAATACCACTGCATTGATCTGCATTCGTTCAGTTCGGTATGTCAACGGTGCAATAAACATGGATACTTCTAAGGTGTTTAATGTACCTATGCTCCGTGGTAATAAAATCAAGCCTAGCATGAGCGGTTTGGTTTGTGGCTTCTATCAGAAAACTTGTGTGATGACAACCTTGTGACAGACATTGGAAATATTGATTACACTGCTGGGGAAGAACTGTTTGTGCAGGATGACTCTAATCTTGTGGCTATTACAGAACTTTTTGTGACAATATAATGCTTGTGAAAATCTGTGCTTTGGATGATTGTGAGGCAATGGATAAGACGTTTTGTTCTAAAAAAGGATATATGTGCTGCATACAACTTATATTTAAGAGGCAAATTCTCTTATATGGTGTCAGCTAAACATGCAGTCAAAGCAAAGCTGCCTTACCTATTGGACAGTGGAAGTGATATGTCTCAAAAGATTCTACAAGTGCTTCCCAATGACAATTACAACGAAGTGAAACAAAAATACCAGCAGCCAGTAGGCATACCATACAAAGTAGAGCTTGCAGATGTGCCAATTGCTACATTGATAGAAGAACTACCGAGATTATTGCACCAGCTGAGGAAAGAGCACTTCTATCTACTAGACTTGGGCATAACACAGGACTTTGGTGGAATATTCAACAAGAATGGAATGTGTGATTTTCTAACTACGAATCATCGTTTTTGTTTCCAAGGAGAATATAAAGAAGACTATAATGTGTTGGCAGATAACAATAAAACTGTTGGGATTGATTGTTTGAGTTGGTTAATAGTAATGCGAGGGTGAAAATTTATAATAAGTTTGTATGTGAAATAACAAGCTCTGGTGTAAATAAGCAGTTAGGTAACCATATTGTAGACTTTATTGAGTGTGCAGATTCAAGATTAGGGAAAACTTTCACCTCTCCTACAGGTAAAATGCATGGTATTACACGTTTGGAAGCTACAATCTGTAACTATAGTTTAACAAATAGAGCCAATAGCAAAACCTTTGACCCTATTCAAGATAGCTTGTCACTCTTGAATGATAGTAGAAATTATTTCCAAAATGCTCCAATTTATTCTGTGTCCTTGGCTAAAATGTGGAGAAAACTGACAGATAATTTAAAAAATAGTTGTTGTTTGGTCTATAATGATCTTCTACAGTATGTTTACTGGGGTAATAGCAATACCAGAAATTGACTGGAGTACAAGTAAAGCTTCCCACTGACCCACACATAGAAATAAAATAATTTCTTATGTTATTTCTGCATTCAGCTTCAATTTACTACCTATAATTATGTGAAATTTTCGAGGATGCACAACAAGGACAATATCAGTTTTATACAAAAGTGTTATATTAAGAGTGGAGAGACTTATTTCTCCAAGTCAACCACAGTTTTCTCTACCATATCCAAAGTTGTTGACCTAGATGAGTTGGGGCTTGTAGCAACAGGTAACTTGATACCACAAGTCTTAAGAAAACGGGCAAACATAACTTGTAAGCTTCTCCCACACCCTGTTAAAGAGATACAGCCCTTGTCTCCTATCTCAGTGCTATCACCCAAGAAGCGTAAGCTAGAACTGGATGAAATTGATCTAAAACGGAGGAAAATTGAGTTTTTTGAAGCCACACAGTCATTTAGGGAACAGCAGAAGCAGGTAGAAGAATTTGAGGAAGAAATAGAAAATTTGAGAGAGGAACTTGACCCATATTTCCATTCACGTTGGCAAAATTTTGATCTGAGTGGAGTGTACAATGTGACTGCATTTACTGTGAATATACTGGAAATTCCCATATGTAGGTGTACTAGGGGAGAAATATGGTTTGAAAAACGTTTACTTTGTAAAGGGGTGCCATAAAAATGTTTTTATTAATGCATACAAAGCTATCGAAACTCTCAAGAAAGAGGGTTATTTTGTAATCCCTTACACTGACAAAAAAGAAATTATTTGTCTACCAAGGGAAGAGAAAATTTGTGTAATTACAGTCAATGGTATGACAAGCTATAATGGACATACATTTCCTAGAATAGAATCAGTTAAGTTTCTGCCAGATGTTTGGAAAAACTTGGAAGACACTCCCTTCACACAAAAAGAAGTGGAGCAGTATAATAACATCACAATGCTGGAAATTAAAGGGAAAGTAAAAGTAGGTCAGTGCAAAAGATTAGAAGAGTTACCACAAGGTATAGAGTTAGTCATTATTGCAATAAAAGAAGTGTACAATAGAAACAATACTCGGTATATCCTACAGTTTGAAAATGTGGAAGCATTGTATGTCTCAAACTATTGGTTAGAGGAAGAATTTGAGAGCTCTAACATTGATTTGAATTATAAAATTAGAATTAAGCTAGATGTTCTAAAGCATAACCCAGTAGACATAAGGAAAGAGTTACTTTCTGTATTTGATTCGTGCATAGATATGCTTTGATGTATGTATAATAATTTAAAAATAAAGAAAAATATTGTGACATTGAGTGTTGACATTTACCCTCTCCCCTTCTCCTGATTCCTCTCTCATTTTTTCTTTCCTGCTAAACGAGTGGAGGAGGAGACAGAGAGGAGGACAAAGGAGGAGAACGGAGGACAATTTTTGTCCTCGGAGAAGAGGAAAATTGTCCTCGGTGGGTAATTTTTTGTCCTCGAGCACAGTTTCCAATCAGAGCACTGTGTCACAGTTTCCAATCGGAGCACATCATTATCCAATAAAGCAGAGTATTTTGTGAGAAATGGTTATTTCTTACATAAAAATCACTATCTGCAATGTGTCTATTGTAAATATATTATGGAAAATCCATTTGAAAAAGTAATACATTTACCGTTTTGTTTATATGAAGAGAGTGAGAAAAGAGCGGGGCTTGGTTGTTCCGGATATACCATATTGTAGAAGGTTTTTTCTCCTCGGAGGAGAAAACCTCTCCTCGGAGGAGAAAACCTGTCCTCGGAGGAGAAAACCTGTCCTCGGAGGAGAAAAATAGTCATCGGAGGAGAAAACCTCTCCTCGGAAGAGAAAAATAGTCCTCAGAGGATAAAATCAAAGTAAAAATGTACTTACATGTAGTGGTTACTGCTGCGTGAATCTCCTCGAGTGTAGATAGCGGGCTACAGGTGTAGATAGCGGGCTACAGGTGAAGATGATTATGCTATGATTGATTCCTCTCAGGTGTAGATACCGTCCTATGATTGATTCCTCTCAGCTGTCTTGTCTCGACGAGAGCTCAACTGGTTATGAGGTTCGGAACTCGAGTTGAGAGGTGAGAAAATGCTGTGAAAACAATGAAATATTTAATAACTGAATCGAGAAATGCTATTCCTCTATGTTGAAATGCTGTGAAAACAATGAAATATTTAATAACTGAATCGAGAATGCTATTCCTCTATCTTGAAATGTTGTGAAAACAATAAAATATTTAATAACTGAATCGAGAATGCTATTCCTCTATCTTGAAATGTTGTGAAATATTTAATAACTGAATCGAGAATGCTATTCCTCTATGGGGTGAATTATAAAATTAGAATCATGGGTTTTATTGGGCCGTAGACATGGGGGATTTCTAGCAGGTGAAGTCTCATGCTAAGTTCTAGACAAGATTTTTTTTTCGTCTTCTAACACATGGATGCTATTTGAAAAATGATCGTGTGTGGGATACTTACAATCTGATAACGATCTGGGAGCACGTGTTGTTGGGGGAGAAATTCGAATTTTTTTCGCCTTGTAGCACGCTCTCGCTCGCACGTGCCTGGAACAGAGAGAGAAACGTATTGCTATATAACAAGCGATGAGAGGAAAATTATCATTTACATCAGAGACACAGAGACTTCACACATCAAGATGAGTTCTCCATCCTTTATCCTGCCAGATAGCCCACCCCCGCAGCGTGTGCTAAACCACTGGCAGCGCAAAGCTGCAGAGTCCTGCGCCGCCTCTTCCGCTGCCGCTGCCACCTCTGCTGCCGCCTCCGCTGCCTCCCCCCTCCTCCTCCGCCTCACCCCTGAAAGACGGGGAATCTTCGTTCAACGAGAGAGGGGTGAGGAGATCGTGATTCCGGACAGTCCTCTGCCGCAATCTACAGCGCTACCTGGGCGCCGCGGCGTGCGGTGCTGACAACGCTGTCAAACACATCAGGCAGAGGCAGGCCAAGAGGAAACTAACCTTCGAGGAGGGTGAAGTTAGCGGCGAAGAGGAGGATGAGGTGCTCACTCAATCAAAGGTTAGTTTCAACAATATATTATTATTATTGTATTAACATGTAATGTGCACAAAATCTTTATAAAATGTGAATTTTTAAAACTAATTTCTAATGGATAAAATCTCTTGCGTGCATTACAAGTCATTACTGATTCTTATACTGTGAGCGAAGATTGAGTATCAAATTGTGCTATCAAAACAATTCGAACAACGATCTCATGATGTTGCATTGAATTTGGATAAAAATTCAAACATGTTAATACGATAATAAATTGAATATGTTGCATGAAACAATTCAATTATATTACTTACTATATCAAATTACTGATTCGAATAATGCATAACTGTTTATAATATTTCGTGTGAAACAAAATTATTGTTGATAAAAATGAACATGTAATGAACTGAAATATTGATTCGAATAATACATTGTTATTTGAATTATGAAAATGCATTCACATGCATAAATTGTTTATAATATTTCGTGTGAAACAAAATTATTGTTGATAAAAATGAACATGTAATGACTGAAATATTGATTTCGAATAATACATTGTTATTTGAATTATGAAAATGCATTCACATGCATAGACTGTTTATAATATTTCGTGTGAAACAAAATTATTGTTGATAAAAATGAACATGTAATGAACTGAAATATTGATTTCGAATAATACATTGTTATTTAATTATGAAAATGCATTCACATGCATAAACTGTTTATAATATTTCGTGTGAAACAAAATTATTGTTGATAAAAATGAACATGTAATGACTGAAATATTTTTTGAGTCAATATCTAGCAATTTGAATTGAGTCAATTATATCAGCACTTTGAATTGAGTTCAAGTAATCGGAGAATTTCCGAGTTATTACTTACTTTCAGTTTTGAATAGTGAATCTGTTGAGCAAGTTCTCCCTCTCTCGTATGATTTTATAACCTGAAACAAATAAGATCTAATGAAATATTTTTTCAACAGAAACGTGTGGTGGATGAGGACAGCTCCATAACGCCTCTTTTGCGGGAGGAGGAGGAAGCGGAGAACGAGATGGAGGTGGAGACGGAGGAGTTGCTTGCGATTATTAATCGCACAGAGAACCCGTGGACGCCTTTCCGGCAGTTGGTGGAGAACACGCCGTACCCCATCGTGGCGGTACGCCAGATTACCAACCACATTGGCAGCGTGTAATTTAAAAGTCCATTTGACAGCTTCACGACTGACGGACATATACATGCCGGAGAGGTACAGCTCCATTTTGAGCTCAAAAGACATTGAACAATTTAATAAACATTGCAAATCATTATGTCTCTTTGTGAAGCATTAACATGCTACATGCAGTAGAGGGAGGTTGATACTTTAGACGGACTTTTTTGCTCCAAGACCCCCTCCCCCCTCTCCCCCCTCGTCCATCCGTCCTCCCCTTCCCCCCGCCTGTAGGGTGGGGGGTGTTCTAAAAATAGATTTCCCCTTCCCCCTGCCTAGTGGTGGTGAGGGGGATAGTGAGAGAGGAGATATATCTCTCTCTCTCTCTCTCCCCCTCACCACCACTTGGCAAGGGGAAGGGGAATCTATTTTTAGAAAAGAGAGAAAGATATATCTCTCTCTCTCTCTCCCCCTCACCACCACTGGGCAAGGGGAAGGGGAAATCTATTTTTAGAAAGAGAGAGAAAGATATATCTCCCTCTCTCTCTATCCCCCTCACCACCACTAGGCAGGGGGAAGGGGAAATCTATTTTTAGAACACCCCCCACCCTACAGGCGGGGGGAAGGGGAGGAGGGATGGACGAGGGTGGAGAGGGGGGAGGGGGTCTTGGAGCAAAAAAGTCCGTCTAAAGTATCAACCTCCCTCTACTGAAGCTTATTGTGTTCCCAAGTAGTATGTTAGTTGGGCAAACCAATACCTTTGTCCTTTACAAGAACCAGGAGTTTTTCCCTATACTAACATTCCATTCATCACCTGGTTGCAATCCTTGTCGCAAACCAGTGTTATATGCTTGGCAGTCTCTTCAGACTGATTAGTCCTCGTGACCTACGTGAGTTCCACTCCTGGCCTTCTTTGTAGGTCCTTCCGCCGAGGAAGGGGCGGCCAAGTTGCCTCTAGGGCGCCCGGCCACCCTTGACTCAGCCTCTTGACCCACATTTGTACCTGGGGTTTCACCCATCTCTGGTGTCTTGGGTTTTTCTTTTTGCCCCTTCGAAACTGCCCTGATTGGGCAGATCCCGAGGGTTTGAAGGCAAGGCAACTTCTGGAGTTGCCTTGAGGTCCATTTTAGTCGCCTCCTACGACAAGCATGGATGCTGTGGGTGAATTCTGGTTTTTAATAAATTCTTGAGTACGATGATCGACTCAAAGCTCCCCCAACCCAAAGGGGGCTGTCAGACAATACAAGTTAGAATTAAACAATGAATGGAAGGGTGAAATTATGCGATAAAAGCCATGTTAATCGTACTTGTTTGAATGGAAATGAAGTTTTTTACTCATAGTTTATGAATACCACAACCTTCCATAGCCTCAAAAAGTGACAAGATAAGTTAAAATAACCAGAAAAGAATCAACCCCAAGTTATAGAGATTCATAAAGGTAGTTTTGATTCTTCGTTTCAAATATTTTCCTTGGCCTATTACCATAGGTAAGAAAAGTATTTCTTTCCAAAAAAAATTTTTACCACAATTTTTAAATTTCTATACGTTTCAAGGTCCCCTGAGTCCAAAAAAGTGGCTTTTGGGTATTGGTCTGTATGTGTGTGTGTGTTGTGTGTGTGGTGGTGTGGTGTGTGTGTGTGTGTGTGGTGTTGTGTGTATGAGTTTATGTTCGTTCTGTGTACACGATATCACATCTCCCAGTTAACGGATGACTTGAAATTTGGAACGTAAGGTCCTTACACTATAAGATCCGACACGAACAATTTCGATCAAGCAATCCAAGATGACGGCTAAAATGGCGAAAATGTTGTCAAAAACAGGGTTTTTTGCGATTTTCTCGAAAACGACTCCAACGATTTTGATCAAATTCATACCTTGAAAAGCTCTATCAACTGCAACAAGTCCTATATCTGTGAAAATTACAGGAGCTTTGTCCCATCTATTCAAAGTTTGATTTTAGATTCTCAATTATCAGCCTTCATATACAATTTAAAAAGAAAAATTCAAGTGGAAAAGATTGAGGATGAAAATCTCTGCAATAAATGTCCAGTAACATTTTCACCTAAAATTGAAAATAAGCTTGAAATCCGAGTAAATGTGATTATTAAATTGCAAACTGTTGGCAACTGTTGGTTCTATTTAATCATTCACTACGAAGAGATAGCAGACCTAGTGTGTCTCCAGCGTTATTGATCTATCACCAGCTGTCTCATATCTTTAAATAGTAGACTTGAGATGCGCGAGTACACTAGCGTCAGGTGATTAATTTTCATAACGGCAAGGAAAGATTTTTTTGACTTCTCACTCATCTCGTCTGACCTACTTATTACAGTATATCTCTCACAAAAATTTCGAAACAATAAACATAAATTATATTCTTGAGAATATTGAAATATCATCGGCCATTTGAGTTATGTGTGTTGGCCATGCAGGGTTGATGATGGTCTACAACTACTGTCAGCTTTGTTTGAATGAGAAACATTAATATCATTCATAAAGAACGCTGCTGACAGATGGTAGTGGAACCAACTCATCGTAGAACACACATGTGAATGTGCCATTTCGATCCGCCAATAATATCCTGAGGAAGTCGATAATGTGTGGTATATGGTGAGCACATATCATTACCCAACCACCTGTTGATATGCTTTGCATTCCTAGTGCACCTTGGAGATTCCTTCTCTTCTCTCTCTACCACACTTTGTGAAGTCGAAAATGGAGATGACTCATGTTAAGAAGGAGAAACAGTAGAAAAATGATAAAAAGATGAAGTAGGAGAAGAAGAGGAGAAGAAGAAGAAAAAGAAGATAGGAGAAGAGGAAGAAGGAGAAGAAGAAGAAGAAGAAGAAGAAGAAGAAGAAGAAGAAGAAGAAGAAGAAGAAGAAAAGAAAAGAAGAAGAAGAAGAAGAAGAGAAGAAGAAGAAGACGAAGAAGAAGAAGAAGAAGAAGAAGAAGAAGAAGAAGAAGAAGAAGAGAAGAAGAAGAAGAAGAAGAAGAAGGAGAAGAGAAGAGGAAGGTGAAGATGAAGATGAAGGAGAAAGAGGAGGAGAAAGAAGAAGAAAGAGGAGGAGGAGGAGGAGGAGATTGATTGAAAATTGAGTACTTTATTTATGTAGATTACAATATATACTAGCTTATACACTTATATACAATAGCTTACAATACAGCAAAATTATAGATGAATTTACATAATATAGACTAAGATAGTTATTTGTGCAACTAGTGCGCAAAGTGACAGTTTGCTGCATCGAAAGAAACGTTTACGCCCGAGCCGTAGGCGAGGGCGGAATGGTTTCTTGAGTGCAGCAAACGAACTTTGCGCACGTATTTCACATTAAATTTTTCCTACAGTTACCATTGAATATGAAAAGTGGTAATTATGGGTAAAATTGCCTGAATATGTAGTGTGTTTGAATGGCGGGGGGCAGCTGTGTGGTGTGTGCTGTGGTGGCACTGTGCTGTCGGTGTCCTTGGTTATAATATCTACTTAATAATTAGCGCGTTGTGCTTCGTTGCACCTCTGCTCACTATAGCAGCCACAGCACTCACTGTTACCAACTTAATTTTGATTTTGCTGCACTAGTGCTCCATATAACCTACTAACTATTTTGTGTTGTCATGCTGCAAATCTGGAGTACGCAAAGTACTCACTTGCGCATAGTGCGGAAAAGTGATTCTTTGCAGCCTGCAATCAGTGCACACAATGGTCACTTTTCACGGTATCTGTAAAAAATAATTTGAACCTGTATAATATGAAAAAGCAATTTGTAATATAATACTATAGATAATAATCATATTGTTTATGCATCTACATAAATTGGCGGAGCTTTTTGGACATATCAATGTCCATTCTTCGGAAAGAATATTAAAAATACCTCCCCACTAACTCTCTACCAAAACGTTAATTTCGTTATTTAAACTAAGGATTTATTTATTAATGAAAATATTGTAAAAGTTTTAATCAATATGAATATTAAAGAGGAAAAAACAGAAAATTGATAAAGTAAAATAATTATATAGTAGATAAGATCAAATAATTGATTAATAAAATGAAGTAGGCTGAAAGTAGATCAGGGTTATCAACTTTCAGTAATATACAGCAGTATGCAGTGGATAATTGAAATAACATGAGTTTACATCAACTGAGGGTAATGCTTCAATTTTATGCCATGGAGTCTGAGCCACATCAGTCAGGAAGGCGGCTTCATCAAAGTTTTTGAAGAAGGATCGAGAGGTAAAATAGTCATGTTCAGGCATTGGAAAATTGTAGTCAGTTGAAAGTAGTCAAAGTTACGATTTGTCACGTTCAAGTCGGTGTTCATATACCCCATAACTAGTATACGGTTATAACAAGGCATAAGAGAAAGCAAGGCATTTTCGAAATCTGTGAAATTACCTATTTTTGGTAGGCGATAACAGATACCAACGAGTAATTTATCAGTACTAGATAGGATATTTCAAGTAGCATAAACCTGGTCTGGAACAATACTCTTGTTTAGATGTGATTAAAACTTTTGTTTTGATAACCTCTTTCACATAAATTGCTACACACCCATAAGCTTTATTTAATCTATCATTCCGGAAAGATTATATCCAGCAATGCAACAAAATTTGATGAAATACTAGGCTTCAAAAATGATTCGGAAATTCCGATTATATTGAAGTCCTGAAAACGGAAGATTGCTCTGAGTTCATCAATGTGGCAACTGAGGTGTGTACGTTAAGGAGAGCAGCCTTGGAAGTTTTTTTGAAAGAGTGGAGCTTATTTGCTAAAACATACCTGCGTCATTAGTACATTATTGAAATAATCCTACCTACTTGAGGGCGAGCGAGCGACGTGTCATGAGTTGCATCATGGAAGCAGCAGACCGATCGTGAACCGACCTCAGAACGACACATGACGGGGAAAATGGATGAAACTGATAAAACTCAACCTAAATGGAAAAGTCTCTTGATTCGAATGCATTCAGTATGCCTTGACAGTTCGGCTCCCTTCACTATTTAAAGCACTAGTTCAAAAATTCCTAAACACAAGGAGAGGAAGAAGAAGAAGAGAAAGAAGAAGAAGAAGAAGAAGAAGAAGAAGAAGAAGAAGAAAGACGAAGAAGAAGAAAGAAGAAGAAGAAGAAGAAAGAAGAAGAAGAAGAAGAAGAAGAAGAAGAGAGAAGAAAGAAGAAGAAGAAGAAGAAGAAGAAGAGAAGAAGAAGAAAAGAAGACGAATAAGAAGAAGAAGAAGAAGAAGAAGAGAAGAAGAAGAAGAATAAGAAGAAGAAGAAGAAGAAGAAGAAGAAGAAGAAGAGAAGAAGAAGAGAAGAAGAAGAAGAAGAGAAGAAGAAGAAGAAGAAGAAGAAGAAGAAGAAAGAAGAAGAAGAAAAGAAAGAAGAAGAGAAGAAGAGGAGGAGGAGGAGGAGGAGAAGAAAGAAGAAGGAGAAGAAGACTGAGGAGTAGTAGTAGTAGTTGAAGGAAAGCAGTCTAAATTCCCAACGGATCACTCCATCATCTACATCAGCAGCTATATGGTAAGGACATAACTGAGAATTGATCCCCTAAGATCCTGCTCAAGGTTCATGTAAATTTAGTACATGAGGGTATTGAATAAAATTTCCAGGTACAAGATCTAAAGTTCGATCTACTTCGATAGCTCATCTTAGATAGTCGGATACACGCTAACCTCTCAGTAACTGGTGAAAGTAGCTACGAACTGCATGAGTGCATGGTTTTTTTTCATGAGTCATCTATTTCGAATACTAAGTGAAAATCTGAATCGGCATAAAAAGATTCAATCAATCCATTAAAAATTTCAATTCCATATCTATTATATAAAAGCGAAATGGCACTCACTCACTGACTGACGACTCACTCAATCGCAGAATAAAAATCTACCGACCAAACACGTTCAATTTTGGTAGGTATGTTCAGTTGGCCCTTTAGAGGCGCACTAAGAAATCTTTTGGCACTATTTTAAAGGGTGGTTTTTAAGGGTTTAAAGTTCGTATTCTAGCATGTATATTCTTCTTATTCTCTTAATTATAATTGAAAAATATCCGTATCATATGTTAATATAGAACTATAATAATCTAGAGAGAGTACCTCTTCGAAACAGTTAACTGGTAACTAAATTAATAATTCCGTCAGGTTGGCATTAAGTTGAGTTGACTTTGTTAGGTTGGCACCAAGTTGAAGATTGAAGATTGAAGATTATCGCGGAAAATTGATTGGGCACTGCTACTTCAATCAGAGCTATTTCTGGGAATATTATATTACTAGCCGTCAGGCTCGCTTTACTTGCCAAATCCGTTTAGCCAGACGTTTAGTCTGGACCCCCGACTGGATCGTCCAACTAATATAAAATGCTCAACGAAAAATGCAGGCGAGCGAAGCGAGCTGCTGATCTCATTCTTGGACGATCCAGTCGGGGGTCCAGGATAGACGGATATGGCGAGCGAAGCGAGCCTGACGGCTAGTATTACATAACTGTAGGAATATCGATTAGAAAAGTATGAAAGTATTGTCAATTTTCTATCCTTCTTTTAAATAACTAATCTATAATGATATTATTAAGAATTTTGGAATTGAAGAACTACAAGCCCTAACCTATTTCTGACTATGTGTAATCTTATTCAAATTTGGGAGAGGAATAGCACAAGGTTACCATATTTTTCCTCTTTCTATCATTTCGTTGATGTTCTTATTTTATGAATGTACTAGCTTTCCTGGCGAACTTAGTACGGCCAAAAAGTCAGTTCATATCTCATGTTACACTTGATTTTATTTAGTTAATCATGAAATTTTATATGTGATAAGTCATGCAGCATTTATTATTCCGACAACATATTCTTTCATCAATAATTGGTAGTAATATCACAATCAGTAAAGTGTTGAATAAAAACAGGATAACTTTATTACAACTGGTTTTTATACAGTTATTACAACTGGTAACTTTGGTGCTTATCATACACACATGATCTTGAATCATGATCATTTTTCCGTTCTTCGGTAGCCGCTCGGCCAACAATTTCGAAAACATAGGTCTGTAAAATGGATTAATAAATATTATTATTAGCCCCCCTATTCAAATTTCTGGTTGGAAACCTTCCCCAATATTCACACAACATATTCCCAAAGTTTCATGCCGTTCTGTCAAGTAGTTTTCGAGTCTATCTTCTTCTTCTTCTATATGCCGGCTCCGCGACGGAGATTGGCGATCATCAATGCAACTT